>NC_089837.1:323046162-323276162 GCF_035609145.1 Eleutherodactylus coqui | reverse complement strand
CCATAAGGCTGATGTGGCCCTCGGTGAAAATGAGTTTGAGACCCCTGGTCTATGGGGTCCATTGGTTGCCATTAGGATCCGGTGTGTGCATCTGGCGCTTCTGGAGTTACCATTGCTCAACTCTTAGCTGAATAATGGAGCCCCAAAACGCTTAGGGGACCTTTCACACAAGTAGAATATTTCCGCAATACTCTAAAGATGCAGAAAATTCTGCATTCCACATGAACACATATGGGTTATAGAGCAGTAATCTACAGCAGCAGATTAAGCTGCAGCCTAAATGGGCACAAAAAGTAAAAACGTTCCAAGATCCAGAAAAGTTATGTTGTGCCAGGTACATAGCAAGGACTTGGAGGGCCTTGGAGTTCACAAGAGCCCATGGAGTTACCTGTCCCTTCACCGGTCATTTCTTGTGACTCACCACTCTGCCTGTAGCTGTTAATTATAAAGATAAGCCTTGATAATGTTCCACAATGTTTAAAACTGGATGATAATGGTGTTTGGTACAAGATGGAGGAGTAATGTCATTTTATAACATTACATTAATATCACCTATGCTCTAGCCGAGTTGTGTTGTGTGCACTTTGCTGAACCCCTTTGACAAAAGGGGATTTCTGTGCTCCAACACTGATGACTTATTTCTGTGTTGTCAGTGGCAATCTGATCCCTGTTACCACCAAGAATAACAAAACAATGACTCCTTCAATGCAGTATCTGAAAGAGCACCACACTCTGCCATGTGGCTATGTCCAATACCACAGCTTAGCCCTATTGTTGCAGTATCAGACATGTGCAAGAATTATGCTGCAATGGTTACTGCAGCAAAGGGGTTTCTGAACTAGGCCCCTTTTGTTTTCCTGATCAGGGTGAGAGTGTCGGCCTGACCCCACCGACCACACATGAAGCACTGTAACCCCTTCACACTAAAGACCATATGCCCTCTGGTGGCGTGGTTTGTATGAAGTGGGCCCTGGAACTGAGCCTGTTCCATATACGGCGGGTGCCAGCTGCCTTTGACAGCTGACACCCGCCTACAATCTCTGCGATCGGAGATAACTCAGACCTTAGCTATGAACCATTTAGATGCCGCTGTCAAATCTAAATGACCCAACAAAGGAAGTGAGCTCTCTCTGGCTCTCAAATGGCTCCCCGTGCAATAAGATCATACGGTGGTGTTCTGATGTCATGGCAGACCAGGCCCCCAGCACTGCCGTGTATTTCTGCCTATTATGATGTGCCTGTGGCAGGGCTTAATAGAATGCCTGTGGAGTACAATATACTGTGAAACTGAAGTATTGCAATATACTGTATAAGCGATCAATGATCACCAGTTCACGTCTCCTATGTGGGCGTAAAAATAAGCTGAATGAAAACTTTTAATTAAAATATTACAAGCTTAGAAAATACTTTTCTCATTTTTAACAAAAAATTAATAAAAATTAACATTTGTGGTATCAAAGTATCCATCAAAGTCCGATCTATTCAAATTTATAGTCATTGTCCAAAAAAAATCCCTTTCCTAGAAGTTGTTGGTATCGAATGAAACTTTACAAGTGTGATTGTAACATTGATATAAGTGAATGATTACAATATCGGAGCAAAAGGATAATTTATTACGAAAAACTGAAAGCTTGAAGGGAGGCTCTAGTACTCTGTTGTACTGCCTCTAGCTTGGATGTAAGATGTGATATGGGCGGGCATGGAGGCTCTAGTACTATGTTGTACCGACTCTATCTTGGATGTAAGATGTGATACGGGCAGGCATGGAGGCTCTAGTACCCTGTTGTACCACCTCTAGCTTGGATGTAAGATGTGATACGGGCAGGCATGGAGGCTCTAGTACCCTGTTGTACCACCTCGAGCTTGGATGTAAGATGTGATACGGATGGACATGGAGGCTCAAGTACCCTGTTGTATTGCCTCTAGCTTCGATACAAGATGTGATACGGTCGGGCATGGAGGCTCTAGTACCCTGTTGTACCGCTTGAATACAAGATGTGATATAAGCGGCATGGAGGCTCTAGTATCCTGTTGTACCACCTCTAACTTCGATACAGCATGTGATATAAGCGGGCATGGAGGCTCTCGTACCATTGTACCACCTCTAGCTTGGATGTAAGATGTGATACAGGTGGGCATGGAGGCTCTAGTATCCTGTTGTACCACCTCTAGCTTGGATGTAAGATGTGATATGGTCGGGCATGGAGGCTCTAGTACCCTGTTGTACCGCTTGAATACAAGATGTGATATAAGCGGGCATGGAGGCTCTAGTACCCTGTTGTACCACCTCTAGCTTCGATACAGCATGTGATATAAGTGGGCATGGAGGCTCTCGTACCATTGTACCACCTCTAGCTTGGATGTAAGATGTGATACAGGTGGGCATGGAGGCTCTAGTACCCTGTTGTACCACCTCTAGCTTGGATGTAAGATGTGATACGGTCGGGAATGGAGGCTCTAGTACCCTGTTGTACCGCCTCTAGCTTGAATACAAGATGTGATATAAGCGGGCATGGAGGCTCTAGTACCCTGTTGTACCACCTCTAGCTTGGATGTAAGATGTGATACAGGTGGGCATGCAGACTCTAGTACCCTGTTGTACCACCTCGAGCTTGGATGTAAGATGTGATACGGATGGACATGGAGGCTCAAGTACCCTGTTGTATTGCCTCTAGCTTCGATACAAGATGTGAAATAAGCAGGCATGGAGGCTCTAGTACCCTGTTGTACCACCTCTAGCTTGGATGTAAGATGTAATACGGTCGGGCATGGAGGCTCTAGTACCCTGTTGTACCGCTTGAATACAAGATGTGATATAAGCGGGCATGGAGGCTCTAGTACCCTGTTGTACCACCTCTAGCTTCGATACAGCATGTGATATAAGTGGGCATGGAGGCTCTCGTACCATTGTACCACCTCTAGCTTGGATGTAAGATGTGATACAGGTGGGCATGGAGGCTCTAGTACCCTGTTGTACCACCTCTAGCTTGGATGTAAGATGTGATACGGTCGGGAATGGAGGCTCTAGTACCCTGTTGTATTGCCTCTAGCTTCGATACAAGATGTGAAATAAGCAGGCATGGAGGCTCTAGTACCCTGTTGTACCACCTCTAGCCTGGATGTAAGATGTCATACGGTTGGGCATGGAGGCTCTAGTACCCTGTTGTACTGCCTCTAGCTTGGATACAAGATGTGATATAGGCAGGCATGGAGCCATACAGGTTCTGTATCGTATCCTGCAGCATATAGGTCCACATTTGTTGTAACTGAGCCTCTAGATCGTCGAAACTCATAGGCTATTGAAGTTGGCATCCCAGATGGTCCCAAACATGTTCTATTGGCGCTAAGTCTGTTGACCGGGCAGACCACGGAAGTGTGACAATGTTGTGGAGGTATTCCTGTAACGCCCTTGCTGTGTGCGGCGGAGCTTCTTGGAAGCCGCCATGAGAGGAACACATGTGGCTGCAGGATGTCCAGAACATATCGCTGAGCTGCCGTTGTTCCTCATACCACTACTAGGGCTGACTGAGTATTGTATGCGATATCCCCCAGACCATCACACCAGTAGTGGGGCACTGTGCCAATACACAGTAGGGCAGTGTGCCAATGCACAGCAAAGATAGGATTGAGGAGCTCATCCCTAGGTCTCCAGACATGAACACTATGTCATCAGTGCCCAAACTAATCCTGGATTTGTCGCTGAAGACAATCTGATACCACTCCGTAGCAGTCCAGTGTCATTGTGCATGACATCACTGCAAACGGCGGATGGATGTCAAAGACAGTACACATGATGGATGCCGTTAGACCAAATTTCCATCAGCCAAGTGGCTGGTAGAGGTTTTGACAGAAGACACAGTGGCCTGTAATGATGGTGCCACCTATCTCTGGATGGCAGCCAGTGATACAGTTAGAGCTGCTGGTTCTTGTCGGATGACCAAAGAATCCTTTTTATACTTGTGGTCCCAACACCTCCTAACAGACTGGTCAGAAGAGCCCAGGTGGCGGGCGATTTATCAATACATTCCATTAAAGCACCCCCTCTGAAACTCTGTTAAGTGGCCAAAATCTCTTTGATTGTATCGTAGAGGCGTCTAGTGGTCAACAAGGTCATCGCAAGCAGAAAAAGAGGTCCAATACATATAAGTAGTCTCTGAGAGCCTTTTTATAGACCAAGGGTGGACCGCTTTTAGGGCCTCGGGTGGTAAGATAGTTAATCAAATCACACCACAACTGTAATCATTTGCCTATCGGCCTGAGATATAACTGCAAGCCGAGTTTTGCAGCAAAACAACAATTCTAGGTGCTTGAGTTTTTTCTTACAAAAAGAAAAAAAGACATCATACCAAAATTGCACTTTTTTGATCACCTTATCTCCAAGAAAAAATGTTGGAAAAAGCAATTCAAATCCAAAATAGTGTCAAAAGAAACTGCACATCCTGCTCCGAAAGAAAGCCTCGACACAACCCCATCGATAGAAAAATAAAAAAGGAACGGTGGTCAGAAGATGGTGACAGAAAGCAATTTATTTTTTTTAAAGGTATAAATTTTTTTAAAGTAGTACAAAACACTAGATACATTTGGTATTGTTGTGATTATACTGAGAGAATGAAGGTTACATGTCATTTTTGCTGCAAGGTGCTTACTGTAAAAACAAGACACTGCAGGGGTTTACAGCTGTGAGCCCATCCGTGCCCCTGCGTATGGCTATGTATAGTGGCGAAATTGTACTGTGCATCACCGCGTACTCACGCAGGCGGTCATGTACATTACACCTGTTTTTTTTGTTGTTGTTTATTTCCGTGGCTGGCACTGTGCAGAGCTCTGATATTGTGAACAGGGATGCTGTTGGGCTCGAACTGTTTACTGGCACACTGTGGCTAATAGTTTTTGTAGGGTCACTGTCAGGCACTGGTTATGGGGCTGCTCTTTGCAGGGATGTTCTTTGGCAGACACTGTTCACGGGGGCACGCTGGCGATCTGTCTACATTATAGGGGAATTCTGATACTATTTATGGGGGCACTCTGATACTATTTATAGAGGCACTCTATCTGATACTATTTATAGAGAAATTCTATCTAGCACTATTTATGGGGGCACTCTATCTGATATTATTTATAGAGGCACTCTATCTGATACTATTTATAGAGAAACTCTATCTAGCACTATTTAAGGGGGCACTCTATCTGATATTATTTATAGAGGCACTCTATCTGATACTATTTATGGGGGCACTCTATCTAGCACTATTTATGGGGGCACTCTATCTGATATTATTTATAGAGGCACTCTATCTGATACTATTTATGGGGGCACTCTATCTAGCACTATTTATGGGGGCACTCTATCTGACACTATTTATAGAGGCACTCTATCTAGCACTATTTATGGGGGCACTCTCTGTCTGGCACTGTGCATGGGAGCATTCTTCATCTATCACTAATGTGAGGTCAGTCTGGCACTATAGATCTTGCACTATTTGGCAGTGTTTACGTGGGCACTCTTTATCTAGCACTATTTATGGGGGCACTTTCTGGTATTATTTATGGGGGCACTCTCTATGGCACTATGGAGGCACTCTCTATCTGATACTATTTGTGGCGACACTCTCTATCTGGCACTATTTGTGGGGACACTCTGTCTGGCACTATGGGGACACTCGCTATTTCGCACTATTTATAGGGGCACACTCTATTTGCCACTATACGGGCATTCCATCTGGCACTATTTATGCGGGCACTGAGTTCAAGATCTGCTCATTTTCTCCTTCAGGCTCCACAGGTACTACAACAACCAGCATGCTCACCGCACTACTCGGTCCCCTCATCTCTCCAGGTGTCACATCCATCAGCTTCCTCTCATCTCTACGTGTGTCACATTCATTACTGACCTCTTATCTCCATGTGTGACACATTTCTTAGGGTATGTTCACACGATGGATTCCGCCTGTAAACCTGCAGCTGATTTGCTGCAGTTTTTGCTCTGGATCAGTACATGGATTTAGCTCTGTTAACCCCTTAACAGCACAGGACGTAAATTGACATCATGGCAGCGTGGTACTTAATGCACCAGGACATAAACCTACGTCATGTGGACAGCACAGGATCAGAAGCTGAGCCCATGCCATCTTACAGCATGAGGCGGGATTTACACGAACGTATATCGGCTCGGTTTTCACGCCGAGCCGATATATGTCGTCCTCATGTGCAGGGGGGGGAGGATGGAAGAGCCAGGAGCAGGAACTGAGCTCCCGTCCCCTCTCTGCCTCCGCCCCTCTGCACTATTTGCAATGGGGAGAGGCACGACGGGGGCGGGGCTAATTTGTGAAACTTCCTGCCCCCTTACATTGCAAATAGTGCAGAGGGATGGAGAGGAGGCAGAGCTGGTGCGGGAGCTCAGTTCCTGCTCCTGGCTCTTCCATCCTCCCACCCCTGCAGATGAGGACGACGTATATTGGCTCGCCGTGAAAACCGAGCCGATATACGTTTGTGTGAATCCAGCCTTAGTCGGCTGTTTATGATAACCGGCTAACCTCTGCAACACCTGAGATCAATGAAAATATTTATCTCTGCTTTTAACCCCATACATGCCGCAATCTATGCCGATCACGGCATCTAAAGGGTTTACACAGGAAGAGGGTCTCAGACCACGCGATGTAATCACGGACAGACCGATGGGTTGCCATGGCAACAGGATGCCAGATACTGGCGTCCCGGCTTGTCATTGCCGATTGTAATTATTGTAAGTGATAAGGAAGAAGTCCTGCTATGCTTTATAATAGCGTTCATAGCTGCTATGGTTCAAGTCCTCGACAGGCAATAAAAAGTGTAAAAAAAAAAAAACATGAAGAAAAAAAAATCACAAAAAAAGCGCTTTTTGTGCTCTTTGGTGCGTATTTCCCGCATTTTTTATATGCTCAAAATAAACCACAAGAAGGCCCAATTGATGTCACGTTTTTCACACTGTCTCCTGGTAACATGCGTAAAAAACACTGAATACCCATGTAACGTCCATATTCACTGTTTTTTTATGCTTTCATTGACTTTCATGGGCTATTTTCATATGTGAACACGGCCCAAAATAACACATACTGCAGTTTTTCACGCTGTGTCTTTGTTAGGCTAGTTCCATGTGTAAGCCCCAGTGATGCAAGGCGTTTTCATGTGATGAAGGGAATCCCCCCGCAGCTGTCGAAGCCACGGCAAAGGATCGCAGAGTTCTCCCATTGCTTCCAATGGGGCTGTGGCTGGTGCTGCCGTCGCCGTCCCCGTTGCTGCAGATGTTCAGTATCGCAAGACGATAGAACATGCTGCGATGTGTTGCCCGCAGGAAAGATCTCTCATGTGTATGACCCCATTCCAATGAATGGGATTCATATTTGTTCGAGATTTGTGTCTTGCAATGCACAAATCTCGTGTGATTTTCTTGGCCGTCTGAAGCCAACCTTAGGGGGCATTCACATAGGCATGAAAATCGTGCGCGTTGTGTGCATTACAAGACGCACAAAACCCGCACGAAAATACAGCCCATTATTTGTAAAAGGTTTATTTATATGGGAGATTCTTCTTCCACAGCGATGCTGTGAGATGATAAATCACAGCATGGTCCATGTTCATGCCAGTCTCACACGATAATAGAATATGCAGATGTGCGATCCCCCGTGTGCCCATATGTGGGCCTGGAATGTCCGTGTGTTGGGCAATGCGTATAACGCCTGAGAATGTGAGGTGCGACTTGCTGCCACCAATCTGAATGCACCCTAAAGCATCAGATCACACCCCCACCCCCTCCTCTCGGTTCCGTCACATTGCTAGTGCAAGGCAGCAGTCTGGCACAAAAGCCGGTTGGTGGGGGAGCGAGTGGATGCTTTACAGAAAGAGAGCGTGCTGCCTGGATAAAGACTGTCCTGACGGTGGGTGATAAACATCACTCAGGAGCTGCAGGGGCACTGCTACTATTGGAGCCACAAATGGTGGCACTCTTACTATTGGGGCCACTCCAAGGGGCACTATTACTATTGGTGCCACAAATGGTGGCACTGTTACTATTGGGGCCACTCCAGGAGGCAGTATTACTATTGGGGCCGCACGCAAATAAGAATAAGGCCTCATGTCCACAGGCATAATTGAATTGCGGAATTTGCATGGGTCACCCGCGCGGATGATCAGTAACTCAATATGTCCATAGACTATTTAAATACTTGCAGATGTCACTTTTTTCCTCGCGTGAGGATCGCATGCCGGGAAACAACGCAGCATGCTCCATTTTTCTGTGGATCCCGCAGGGACGGCTCCCATTGAAATCAATGTAAGCCATCCGGAATGCAGCACGCCCGCAGCTAACACTTCGGACGTGTCGCAAATCTGCAGTAAAACAGAAGATTTTAAAACGAGAAAAAAGGCACCGCACATGCGCGCAGCACGCCTGCTTAACGCATTCGCCGTGCAGAAGAAAGGAGATCCGCCCGTGATGGAGGAGACCTGCGCCACATCCAGACAGGTGAGTAAATGTATTTTTTGCCTCATCTATGCGGGCACAGCAGGAATGTGCAGCGTGTCCATGGACATGAGGCGTAAGAATTTACACCAGAGAACTGCTTCATAGCTGGTAAAGATTTCTTCTGGCACATGATCAGCCCAAGACACATCTATTAAGTGGCATACACCTCTTAACCCCTTAACGCCATAGGATGTAAAGTTATATTACTGGCTACAGTTAGTGGTCTTAATAAATCAGCTCCATTGTGTTTGAACATAGAAGAAAACCGTGTTGTGTCCCAGTCCAGCATGGAGAGGGTCCTGGAGGCGATTGGGGAAGAGTTGGGAGGATCCCAACCCTCATTCCATCCCATGAATTACACCTGCTGCTCTGACTGACCAGGTGAGAAGAGCTGACTCTTTCTATAGGAGTACTAGTGAGTGATGCCTATAAGACTGGAGCAGACAAGATGGGTAAGAAAAGGCCATAGACTGCTGATGGGTCTGTGCTGCTAGTATGATCCTGCTAGCATGGAGGAGTACTAGTGAGTTATGGCTGTAAGACTGGAGCAGATAAGAGGGGTAAGACCAGTGCAGGCTGCTGATGGGTCTGCGCTGCTAGTATGACCCTGGTGTCACTGAGGAGTACTAGTGAGTGATGCCTGTAAGACTGGAGCAGATAAGAGGGGTAAGACCAGTGCAGGCTGCTGATGGGGCTGTGCTGCTAGTATGACCCTGGTGTCACTGAGGAGTACTAGTGAGCGATGGCTGTAAGACTGGAGCAGATAAGAGGGGTAAGACCAGTGCAGGCTGCTGATGGGTCTGTGCTGCTAGTATGACCCTGGTGTCACTGTGCAGTACTAGTGAGTGATGGCTGTAAGACTGGAGCAGACAAGAGGGGTAAGAAAAGGGCATAGACTGCTGATGGGTCTGTGCTGCTAGTATGACCCTGCTGTCACTGAGGAGGTTTTTGGGTTGCTGGGATGAGTTGGTTACTTATGTTGCTGTGAGAAGTGTCCCCTCCATACAGCCGATAATATACTGTAACATACAAAGAGGAACCTCTGTTGGACTGTATAACCCCTTAGGATATGGGAACACTGGAAATGATGTGGATTCCCCATTGCAGAGTTTATTGTGAAAAGTCTGCAGCATTTTATAGAACCAGGAATGTGGATGAGACTTCAGGAATGAGACTAATGGAAACCTATTTAATCCCCACAGTACCATAAACTGAGTTATTCCACTGT
The DNA here is from genome assembly GCF_035609145.1 of Eleutherodactylus coqui. NCBI lineage: Eukaryota > Metazoa > Chordata > Amphibia > Anura > Eleutherodactylidae > Eleutherodactylus > Eleutherodactylus coqui. The sequence goes on along the minus strand of NC_089837.1, from coordinate 323,266,434 downwards.
TCGTACTCGTGACAGAGAGTGGGTGATGTATTTTTTTTAGACCCTCCCACGATGCCCCCTCTGAAGATGATGCATGGCTCTCTTTTTAGAGTCCTGTGCATGAAAACTCCCATACAGGGGTGTAACTAAAGGCTCAGGGGCCCGGGTGCAAAGGTTCAGCTCGGGCCCCCCCATACCTATACCCAAATCTTGCTGCCTGTTCTATTCAAAGACCACAAACGTATTTAAGAAACTACATACACTATTAAAAACTGCATGTGTGTTTGATGGATTGTTAATAGTGTGTAAAGTGTGCAAGTATATACAGGGAGATGTGTAACTTATACCAGCCATAGGGGAAAAGAGCAGCAGGGTACACAGAAGCGGCCACCGTACAGCAGGAGGCAGGAGCAGCAGGATGATGAGTCAGCATTGATCACATCATCATCTTGCTCCGCTCTGCTTCGGCATCCTCTCTGGCCATGTGATTGGTGCTGCACGGCTGACAGTGTGACCAGACGTTAATGCGCTGAATGTGCATTTGTTTATGGCAGATGGCGGCCTCTGGGCCCCCTTAGCGCAGGGGCCCAGTCGCCATTGTGGCCCCTGTGACCCCTGACGGTACGCTAGTGATCCCATAGAAGGCTGTTGGAGAAGACGTGTATGGGACTCATCACTGGATCGTGGGAATTGATGAACATAAAAAAAAAATACATCGCCTGTCTCCCTGTCAAGTCTCCTAATGGCACCATAACTTAGTTTATGGTGCGGTGGGGACATGACAGGTTCCCTTTATAATCCTGCTCGCCGTGCATAAGATAAAGTATTACAGAAATAATGTATACTCCCTTTTCCCGGGTTCGTGGAGCTCCAGCATCACATTCTTCAGTTTTTGCTCTAATACAATGTTGACGAGCTGCAGTCGGCCTGTGTATGGAATGTCACAGGGAGCTGCTGCCAATCATACCTCAGCATTCTGATTGGCTGCAGCAGCCTGGCATCCTGTAAACAGGCCGCATAGACCCAGTGCAGAGGGAAGTATTTGATTTTTACTTTTTTTTTTTAGGCATGTTAAGCTAGAATTAAAAAAACAAAACTCTGCCAACCCCTTTAATGGGGGATGGGGAAAAGAGACATGTATTTCATGCAAATCCATGCAGTATCACTGTATCTACGTGCAATCTTTGCCCACTAACTAGGCCAAATTTGCATCCGGATCTGCTGCACAAAAACGGCAGAATAGCATGTGGATTCCATACAAGTCTATCATTTTGCAATGGAATCCGCCGTGTGTTTTCCCATGTCACTGATTTGTTGCATATTTTGGAGATTTAAAAGCAATTGAAAGGGTGGAATCTACTGTAGATATGTACAAAAATCTGCAACAAAATTTGCAGCAAATCAGTCACATGTGAACGCACCCTCAGGGGTACATTCACACGTAGCCGAATTAGTGCAGACTTTTCACATCAGAAAATCCACGTCAAATTCTGCACCACTGACAGTTTTTGATGCAGATCTGCAACAGACTTAACCCCTTCAATTGAGACTTGGCAATCAACCGGTCAGCAGGGATCCCCAGTAGCAGATCACTGCCAATCAAGTATTGATAACCTATCTTGTGGTATTCCCATCTGTGCTTTGCATGGCCAAAATGCGAAAACATAGAAGCTTGTTCTCAGCACCAGTCAAAAAGGAGAACTGAGTGCAGGTCTGTTTTTGTAGATCTCATTAAAGTAAATGGCGGCTAAGGAAACTGCACAGCCCAGCACACTACACTATTATAAAAATTCTGGCAGTTAAGTGAACAGCATACTAGACTGTGTTATGCTGTTTCTGCAGCTTCCTTTTTCTTCAATGAGAGCTTCAATGATAGCGCTGTTCTGAACTCTTGACACTACCTGGAGGATCTGGATTGGTGGCCGGTAGCCATGGAAGTGGTTCCCCCTTTAAGTACTTGCCTAGCACTGAATGACAATCTTGCTTTGAGGCCTGCCAGAGTATATGTCCTCAGCTCAGAGCTTAGTGGGCCCCTAGTTCAAAGTAAGAACCAGGTCACAGTCTAATACTGAAAGTATATCTAGGTGGACTTAAAAACAGCACACATTGTAGTAAACAACAGGTCTTTACTTGTCAGCTAAATCAGCGATACATTCACAAAACTTGGCACAGTTTCAAATATTTTGGCTATGCTGGCTTTACTAAACAACATTATCTCTGCCTGCCAACATTTGTAGGAAAAAATAGTCTCTTAAAGTATGGGGTGGCCCCTGTGTTGGGTGGAGCGGGGCGGCCCCCTGTCTTGGCCGGAGCGGGGCGGGCCCCTGTCTTGGCCGGAGCGGGGCGGGCCTCGCCTCTGTCTTGGCCGGAGCGGGGCGGGCCTCGCCTCTGTCTTGGCCGGAGCGGGGCGGGCCTCGCCTCTGTCTTGGCCGGAGCGGGGCGGGCCTCGCCTCTGTCTTGGCCGGAGCGGGGCGGGCCTCGCCTCTGTCTTGGCCGGAGCGGGGCGGGCCTCGCCTCTGTCTTGGCCGGAGCGGGGCGGGCCTCGCCTCTGTCTTGGCCGGAGCGGGGCGGGCCTCGCCTCTGTCTTGGCCGGAGCGGGGCGGGCCTCGCCTCTGTCTTGGCCGGAGCGGGGCGGGCCTCGCCTCTGTCTTGGCCGGAGCGGGGCGGAGCTCTGTCTTGGCCGGAGCGGGGCGGAGCTCTGTCTTGGCCGGAGCGGGGCGGAGCTCTGTCTTGGCCGGAGCGGGTCGGAGCTCTGTCTTGGCCGGAGCGGGTCGGAGCTCTGTCTTGGCCGGAGCGGGGCGGAGCTCTGTCTTGGCCGGAGCGGGGCGGAGCTCTGTCTTGCTTGGAGCATGGCGGCCAATCCCATCTCTGGAAAGAAAAAGTAATAAGTGAGTATAGTAATCAGTTTTTAAAATGTCTGTCCCGCGTAGGGCCTCTCGGCCGGTCTGTCCCGCGTAGGGCCTCTCGGCCGGTCTGTCCCGCGTAGGGCCTCTCGGCCGGTCTGTCCCGCGTAGGGCCTCTCGGCCGGTCTGTCCCGCGTAGGGCCTCTCGGCCGGTCTGTCCCGCGTAGGGCCTCTCGGCCGGTCTGTCCCGCGTAGGGCCTCTCGGCCGGTCTGTCCCGCGTAGGGCCTCTCGGCCGGTCTGTCCCGCGTAGGGCCTCTCGGCCGGTCTGTCCCGCGTAGGGCCTCTCGGCCGGTCTGTCCCGCGTAGGGCCTCTCGGCCGGTCTGTCCCGCGTAGGGCCTCTCGGCCGGTCTGTCCCGCGTAGGGCCTCTCGGCCGGTCTGTCCCGCGTAGGGCCTCTCGGCCGGTCTGTCCCGCGTAGGGCCTCTCGGCCGGTCTGTCCCGCGTAGGGCCTCTCGGCCGGTCTGTCCCGCGTAGGGCCTCTCGGCCGGTCTGTCCCGCGTAGGGCCTCTCGGCCGGTCTGTCCCGCGTAGGGCCTCTCGGCCGGTCTGTCCCGCGTAGGGCCTCTCGGCCGGTCTGTCCCGCGTAGGGCCTCTCGGCCGGTCTGTCCCGCGTAGGGCCTCTCGGCCGGTCTGTCCCGCGTAGGGCCTCTCGGCCGGTCTGTCCCGCGTAGGGCCTCTCGGCCGGTCTGTCCCGCGTAGGGCCTCTCGGCCGGTCTGTCCCGCGTAGGGCCTCTCGGCCGGTCTGTCCCGCGTAGGGCCTCTCGGCCGGTCTGTCCCGCGTAGGGCCTCTCGGCCGGTCTGTCCCGCGTAGGGCCTCTCGGCCGGTCTGTCCCGCGTAGGGCCTCTCGGCCGGTCTGTCCCGCGTAGGGCCTCTCGGCCGGTCTGTCCCGCGTAGGGCCTCTCGGCCGGTCTGTCCCGCGTAGGGCCTCTCGGCCGGTCTGTCCCGCGTAGGGCCTCTCGGCCGGTCTGTCCCGCGTAGGGCCTCTCGGCCGGTCTGTCCCGCGTAGGGCCTCTCGGCCGGTCTGTCCCGCGTAGGGCCTCTCGGCCGGTCTGTCCCGCGTAGGGCCTCTCGGCCGGTCTGTCCCGCGTAGGGCCTCTCGGCCGGTCTGTCCCGCGTAGGGCCTCTCGGCCGGTCTGTCCCGCGTAGGGCCTCTCGGCCGGTCTGTCCCGCGTAGGGCCTCTCGGCCGGTCTGTCCCGCGTAGGGCCTCTCGGCCGGTCTGTCCCGCGTAGGGCCTCTCGGCCGGTCTGTCCCGCGTAGGGCCTCTCGGCCGGTCTGTCCCGCGTAGGGCCTCTCGGCCGGTCTGTCCCGCGTAGGGCCTCTCGGCCGGTCTGTCCCGCGTAGGGCCTCTCGGCCGGTCTGTCCCGCGTAGGGCCTCTCGGCCGGTCTGTCCCGCGTAGGGCCTCTCTGAAAAAATAAGTGAGCATAGTAATACATTTTTGTAACAAATGAACTCTTGTTGGGATATAGAGTAGTTGAGCACTGGATACGTCTAGTAGCTGTTCTGTCTTCCGGCAGCATCAAAGTAGGGTGGAAAAATGATGACCAAATCTTTATTGTCCTATGCATGAACAGACAGGTAATGTTTCAACCCGTGAGGGTATTTGTCAAACCTAAAAATACTACAGACATATTGGCATTTAAGTATCGAGTAGCTACAGGATAATCACCAATCACAAATGACATGCAATAAACAAAACAAAAATACATCAATATGCACACTATATACAATAAAAAAAACTCCACACCAGATGTGAGTGTTGATGGCGGCTCCAAGAACTGGGTGCCTGTCAGTGAAGTCATCTTCGTCCTCCCCAATAGTGTGTGCATGCACAGGATCACCTATACCTCGCGTGTATAGTCAAAATCGAAGTATCACTCAGCAGAAATGTGCATGTGCAAGATGTTATTGGCACCGCGAGATTCTCTGCTGGTGCTATGACTGACCTTGAATCTCTCCATAGTATCTGGCGATTCAGCGCATGCGCAAAATATCGTGCAGCCGTGTGTATATATATATATATATATATATATATATATATATATATATATATATATATATATATACTCATTTATGGGATATACACCGTATTTAAAGAAATTAGCAAAGCTCTTACCCATGTAGGAATTAGATAAACACCATCTGTAAACAGATTATGCTATAATAAATAAGTTATAAAAAAAATTTATATTAAAGTGATTATGCAGCCAAAGGTGTATAAAGGACATAAATACCCAAAAGGGATCAATAAACTGTTAGAATTATTATAGAATAATTAAGTGTTATGAAATTGATTAAATATTAAACCCAATAAAAGTCAGGAAACCACATCGCACATAAAAAGGGGGCTATTTGGTATACCCCAACGTTAAACCCATAAACCCTCACAAAAAAGTCATTCTGCATATTAATTTAAAAAAAGGTAAAGATTTCTCAGTATCCTATATCATTAAAGAATCCAAACACCAATACTATAGTATATAACAGTTTATTTAAAAAAAATTATGTTATAGCCGTGTGTACCCCAAATGGTACCAATAAAATCTACAACTCGTCACGCAAAAAACTAGCCCTCACAGAGCTGCGAACATGGAAAAATAAAATTATAGGACTTTGAATGCAGTGATGTAAAAAAAAAATAATTAAAGAAAAGGGGTTTTAATGTGGAAAAACCTAAATTTGGGTGACTTAACAGGTTTGTTGTAACAGAGCACATTATTCTGCATACCATATGGAAGGATGAGTGCATATAGCGCTTTTTATACATACAATGCCATGAACTCTAGCCTGGAAACAAATGTTCATTTCAGCAGCTTGCCTTATTTGTTGCCGTTTTCTACTTCGGACTTCTTCCATTGAAATAATATGTAGGTGTATACAATATATATAACAACCTGCAGCACTGCTATGAAGTATTCTCTGTATTGCTGTGATAATATAATAATAATCTTTATTTATATAGCGCCGACATATTTCGCAGCACTTACAATACAGGGGAAATAACACAAGACAACAGTTACATGAAGTAATTAAACCCTTAGTAACGGAGCTTTTTTGCTCTTTTCCATTTTCGTTTTTTTCTCCTCCCTTTTTAAAAAATCGTAACTCCTTTATTCATCCATCGACGAGGTTGCTGTATGAATCTTAAAAAAAGAATCTAAGTGGAGAGAAATGGTAAAAAAACGACATTCCACCATCTTTCGTTGCATTCTGTTTCTATGCACAAACTGCAACAAAAATGACCAGATATCTTTATTCTATGGGTCAGTACGATTACTATGATACTTGTATAGTTTTTTTTTGCTGTAGTACTTGTTTTGTTTTTTTTTTCAGACATTTCATTTTTTAAAATTACTTTCTGCTGCATCTTCTGCGCGCAATAACTTTTTTATTTTTCCGTCGACGTACTTGAGAAAGGGCTCATTTTTCGCGAGATGTCCTCTAGTTAGTACCAATGCGAAATACATAGGACTTTTTGATCGCTTTTTAGTGCATTTTTTCTGGGAAACAGGGTGACTGAAAAAGTGCATTTGTGGCGTTTTTTTTTTTTTTCGGACGACCTTCACCATGCGAGGTAAATAATGCACTACCTTGATAGATCGGACTTTTACGGACGCGGTTAATTTTTTAAAATTATTTTTTGTGTCCATTTTCTGCGCACAATAACTTTTTTATATTTCCGACATAGTTATGTGAGGGCTCATTTTGCGCGGTACGTCCTGTTGTTTCCGTTGGTACCATTTTTGCAAACAATTCACTTTTTGATCATTTTTTATTACATTTTTTTCTTGGAGATAGCGTGACCAAAAAAGTGCATTTCTGGCGTTCTTTTTTTTTTTTTTTCATAACGGATAAAATAATGCATTAATTTGATAGATCAGAGTTTTACGGACGCAGCGATACCAAAGACGTATTTTTGGTTTAATATTATGATTTTTTTATTGCAAATATGGTGAAAGGGGGGGGGGGGTTGAACTTTTATTCGTTTTTTTTTTTTTTTAATAATTAGTAAAAATTTTTTGTTTTTATTTTTAGACTTTCTTTTAGTCCTCCAAGAGGACCACAACCAGTGATGCTTTGATCGCTCCTGCAGTATGACGTAATGCTATAGCATTACGTCATACTGCTTTTTGACAGGCAGTCTATCAAGCCACCCCACGGGGATGGCTTGAAAGGCAGTCTCCCAAGGCAGCATGGGGCCTTTTAGAAGTCCCCCGGCTGCCATGACACCTGCACAGCTTCCCCGATCTCACCGCGATCGGCCGTACGGATGCCTGCGGGTGTTAGCTGTAATAAACTGCTGACGCCCACACTGTATGGAAGGAGATAGAACGGCAGGACGTAAAAACACTATTGGGCCGTCACTAAGGGGTTAATTAATGGAAACAGTAGGGTGAGGGTCCTGCTCCAACGAGCTTATATACTACAGATAATGCGGTGATACGGAAGGTAAAGGGGCTGGAGATGTGCACGGTATGGCGGGGTGGAGATTGTGGGATGCTATACACACAAACAATGGTCAAGCCGTATTACTGCAGGTGTCGGTTGATTATGGCTAGCAGGGATTGCAGTCTGTTGGACAGGGAGTATGTTATCAGGCGGAGTACCGAGGGGTTTGGTTTAGGGGATATGGTATGCATCCCTGAAGAGGTGCATTGATCCTTTCTACTGTGTCAGGGCAATTATAATTACTTATTGTTTAGATATATGTATGGGGTTTTTAACTTTTCAATATATTTTAAAAAGTTATTAAATTTTTTTTGTTCCCATTGAGGAAACTTAAACATACAATTGCTGATAGAATACACTACAATATTTCTAGATCGTCCCTTATCACTGCTGAGACTTAAAAAGCCCTCATACACACCAGTCCCAGGAGCATTCACTAGGCCTTGGGTTGCCATGGTAACTCATAGGCATCCTATGGTTGTGTTGCTGTGGAGGGATTCCCTCTAACGGCTTAGATGCCACATTCAGCGTTGAGTGTGAAATGTAAGTTAAGCAGCTGGCATCTCATCCCCAAAGATGAAGGTGGATGTCAGCTATTTAACACATTCAGCACCCTCCATTTTTCGACTGGGCTTGACTCCTATACATGTACAACCTTTGTAATGAAGGGGTTAATGAAATAACCAGCATTTTAGTTTTATAATTTACAAAGATACAATTTTTACCAATATCTATGAAAACATCCCATTGACCCCGTATCTCATCACTACAAGCGCTTCAGCCATTGAGAAATAACAATAACTACTTACACCTACAAATAGTCTTTTGTGGACCGACGGCTCCTTATAGAACCATTTCCTTACATAAACATGAAATAGATAAAGGTCCTCAATGAATACCATATAGGCCAAATATCTCAGCAGGATATCATCTATCGTGTATCGGCTCATTTCAGGAAAGTACAACAATGTCATATTTCTATATTAAAGGGTTTTCTGGTTGGGTGACGTTTTTTCATGTTTTCTCTTTTTGTCCTCTGAATAGGTGATAACCGATAGATCGGTGATGGTCCGACTCCTGGCACCCCTCCAATCACCAGAATGGGAGTCCTGAAGTTCACAGAATGAAATGATCGGTGGCCGTACATACAAGCTGCTGCTCCATTTATTGCAGTAGGACTGCTAAAGGTGGCCATTTGAACTACTTTGAGCCACTACTCCATTTATTTGGGGAACCTCAGGAGCCCTATTCTGGCTATCAATGGGGGTCCCAGCAGTAGGACTCCCACTGCTCTATCAGTTTTCAAAAAACTTTACTGAATCAGAAAACCCCTTTTAACTCTATTCTTTCACATCTCAATGACTATTCCGTGTGTGCGTGTTACATATATTATGTATATAATAGTCACACCAATATAATACATGTAGAATAATTATCCGACTCCAGCTAGAGCATTAGGCCTCCCTCACACAGGCGTTTGCAAAAACGCTACGTTTTTCAATGCTGCTTTTACTGTGTTTTCAGCAGCGTTGGCGTGTGCTTTGACAGCATTTTGGCTGCATTTTCAGCTGTGCTCAAAACATAGCCAAGGAAGCTGGAAACTTTTTTCAGACTTGGTGGCACAGCAGCCTGCGTTTAACGCTATAAAAATGCAGCAGTGCTAAAAACTTAGAACATTCATTTCAATGGGAGACATATAGCTGAAAACGGCCAAGAATAGAACATGCAAAGCTTTCAAAACGCAGCGTTTTAAGCCTTGTGTGAATCCACCTTTTTGAATTCAAAGAGTGAAATCTGCAGCAAGTCCACCTGAAATGCAAGACAAAACCCACAACAATAAACTGTTAATTAAATGACTGCTAATCTTTGTGTGATTTGGTTGCTTACGGCTCCAGGTGACCCCCTCGCTGGCGCTCCTGGAGGCTGACGCTGCGGCCGGCACTGGCTTCCCCGCGGACAGCTGCAGATCACTGGTCCCATCAGGTAATAATCCAATCCTTAATGTCTCCTCCTTCTGTCCTCCAATCCAACGTATTTGGCCCCTAGATGGGTCTCCGCTGCTCTTTGTCTGCCTGGACTTTGCTACAGGATAGATTTCCTTGGACGCTCCGAAGGACTTGCTGTTGCCTCTTCTTTCTTCTTTATCTGCCACTCTCGTCATTTCTCCTCTTCTGGCTTCTCCAGCTGTTCCTGGCAAAATCCAATCCAGTTCGGTTAACTTCTTGTCAGCAGCACCAGCAGTTCTCATCTGGCTTCAAGATGGCGTCTGACTGACCAACTGCCGCTTTTCCTTCTGGAAGCTCCGCCCACTTCAGGCTCCGCCCACTTCACTGCACTACACAGAGGATAACTGTTATGTCTGGTCTCACAAGAACTAAATTAAAGGGCCCATATCACTCCATTACAATAATAAAAAATATATATGGAAATGGATAAACTAATAAAACACACATCTGTTATAAAAATCATGTTTTAAATCTCATTTTTCTGATCTTTTTTTCCTTGCATTTTATAAGTTAAAAACTGCACCGAGGGAGATCTCAGCTTTAGGGCTCGTTCACACGGACGCATTCCATATTGGCCTGGGTGTAATTAGTGCATTTTTCACTCATGCAAAAGAAAAAGGCCCAACTGATGTCCCCTTTTCTTCACACTGTTTTCTGGCATAAACGCAGTGAATACGCATGTATCAGCCGTAGTGCAGTGTTTTTATGCTTCTATTGATTTGAATGTGCAATTTTGGTCTCTAAATATGGATCAAAATAAGATATGCTGCAATTTTTTTTTACCTATGTAAAAACCAAAACAAAACCTGCAATGCAAATCAATGGTGTTATAAAATATACCGACTAAAAATATTCCCATGTAAATGAGGTTTTAAGCCGGGTTCACATATTCTAGTAAAAAAACGTAACCGACATGCAGTTCTTTATGGTTTTCAATTGACAGTTAATGACTCGGGTGGGGTGGGGCGAACCACAAACATGGGGAGCTCCCCAGGGGATACTAATAATCCTGCAATAAGGCTGCTAATATCCTGACCTTCTGTTGGCATCCGCTGCCTCTTATCATCCAGTACTTACTGTTGCTGCCCTGGATTAGCCTCGCTCCTGACTGGATTTGTGGTGGAGTTTCTGGGATTGGCTGCCCGTATCTTGCGCTGCGGTCCGATGTGGCCTAGCCACACGTCAGCTAAATGACTCTTTACAGGCTTTTGGGCTCCCAGCAGTGCTGATGCATGGCCGGCCCCGATTCATGCTGCAGAGCAGACAGTTGCTGACAACAATGATCAGCAAATACCATGCAGCAAGGTCATGGTGTGGACCGAGCCTTCCTGCCATGTCATGCACCACCGATCAGGCATAAAGCCTTGTCCTTAAGCATTCCCCACCCTGGAAGAACTTAACCTACCCATTCTGGAAGAATTAACGACAAATGAAAAATGTCATCAGCAGCAACCAATTAGACTCTTGTAGGCCACAGTCTCACTCTTGTGGGCTGAATAAAAAAGTTGTTCCGTCAAAAGGAAAAAATATTTATTTTTTTTACATGTAGTAAAGCCTTTAATACTTCTCTACGGCCGCCTGCACACGGGCGGAAATCCCGCGGCGGAATTTCCCGCGAGATTTTCTCCACTGAAAGTTTGCATAGGAGTGCATTGCAATATGCACTCCTATGCAGACGGCCGCGGTTTGGCCGCGCGAAATCTCGCGCGGCAAACAAACCGCGACATGTCCTGTTTTTGTGCGGGGCACGCACTTACCCGGCCGCCGGCTCTGGTCTGCGCATGCGCCGGCTGCGCCGCAGCCGGCACATGAAAGAGCTGGGGCCGCCAGGCGCGGGAGAGTACGCGCTCGTCCCTGCAGGCTCTCGGTTCGGGTCCCACGGCGAGAATTCTCGCTGCCGGATCCGACCCGCTCGTCTGCAGGCGGCCTAAAGCAGTAACCACACACCAAACAAAAAGGGGGAAAAAGCCGCAACCTATTAAAAAAAATAAAAGAGGGAGGGGAAACAAATTAGAAAGAATGGAGTTCTCCAGAAGCCGCAGTGTAAAGAGACTATACATTTTATTTCTGTTACACATGGATGGACTTTCTTTGCTGTAAGAAAATCAACGTGGAGCGATTAGCAATGGAGAAGTTAGTTGTTTTCTCCTACTTGATCTCCCGCATCGTTGTCCTCTCCTGCAGCGTCAGATGTCCATACTGTTAGGTTGTCTCTAAGCAAATGCATAATGAGTGTGCTGTCTTTGTAGGAATCTTCATTAAAGGGGTTGTCCCGCGATAGCAAGTGGGGTTATACACTTCTGTATGGCCATATTAATGCACTTTGTAGTATACATCGTGCATTAAATATGAGCCATACAGAAGTTATTCACTTACCTGCTCCATTGCTGGCGTCCCCGTCGCCATGGTGCCATCTAATTTCAGCGTCTAATCGCCCGATTAGACGCGCTTGCGCAGATGGGTCTTTTCCCTTCGGCTCGGCAGCAGCGGCGTTCTGGCTCCGCCCCCTTGTACGCATCATCGCGTAGCTCCGCCCCATGACGTGTGCCATTCCTGTTGAAATTTAGCACAACCATTCTTTAGGTCCTAAATAGGAAAAGTAAAGGGGTCACAACTTGATTATATACTTCTAAGTGCACAAGTAAGTAACTTCCCTATGTAATGTAACTAATAACATACATCTGTACCGCACAAATGTGAAATTTGGCACGAGTATTCTTTAGGTCCTAAATAGACAAAGTAAAGGAGTCTCAACTTCAATATTCAATTCTAAGTGTGAAAAACTGTGCAGACATCTGCTATACATGAGATGGTTCTATTCTTAGAAACCATAAAGCCTAGGGAAATGATTTGTATACTGAGGAGAATCTACTTCACCTCTATGTGTATATACTAAGGAGAATCTACCTCACCTCTATGTGTATATACTGAGGAGAATCTACCTCACCTATATCTGTATATACTGAGAAGAATATATCTGACCTCTATGTATATATACTGAGGAGAATCTACTTTAACTCTCTGTATATATTGTGAAGAATATAGCTGACCTCTATGTGTATATACTGTGGAGAATCTACCTCACCTCTATGTGTATATACTGTGGAGAATATAGCTGACCTCTATGTGTATATACTGAGAAATATCTAAATAACCTCTGTGTGCATATACTGAGGAGAATCTACCTCACCTCTATCTGTATATACTGAGTAGAATCTACCTAACCTCTATGTGTATATACTGAGGAGAATATAGATGACCTCTATATGTATATAGTGAGGAGAATCTAACTGACCTCTGAATATACTGAAGAACTGTAAAGTATATAAGGAAGCAGCTCTGGACTGCAGGAAGCATATTAGCCTTTTACTCCCCACTTCTACGCGAGCCAACCTAAACAACCACTCACCGTGAATCAGCCAATTTAAATAACCAATCACAGTTAAATCAGCCAACCCAAATAACCAATCACCAGGAATGAGTAAATCCAACCAAGCAATCAGGTTGCGAATGGTGTGGATTTGTGGAGTAATATAGATATATGCCTGCAGGAATGGAGCATTTCTTTTAGGCCTCATGTCCATGGGATAATTGTGATTTTAAATCCGCAGCGTTTTTCCCGCACCCGGATCCGCGCCCCATAGGGATGCATTGGACACTCGCAGGTAGTTAAATACCTGCGGATGTCATTTTCCCCTTCAGGCGCGGATTGCGTGTGCGGGGAAAAAAAACGCGACATGCTCCATTTCAGTGTGGTTGTCCCACGGGGACATCTCCCGCAGGCTTCTAATGAAGCCTATGGAAGCCGTCCGGATCCACGGTACACCCACGCCTGAATTTCTGCTCTCCGCGCGCGGGAGCGCTGGAGAGCAGGAGTTTAGACAAAATGGAGTGCCCGGCTCATACGCGCGGCACGCTGCTGGTGTGCCGAGCACATACGCCGGGCCGAAGAAAGACGATCCGGCCGCGACGGAGGGCAGGTCCGCAGCGTCCGGACAGGTAAGTAATTTCTTATTTTTTAGCATCATATCCGCAGGAAAGGAGGGACCCGCTGTGGGATTCTCCATGAAGGATCCGCGGCGGGCCTGATTTTCCCCGTGGACATGAGACCTTAGGCTAACAAGGGGCTGCAACCTCCAGTCTGGGGGCAAATTTGAATAAAAATGGGCATTACCTTTAAGGGGAAAAAGTGAGAAGAGTTGGAGTGGTGGCACATCCTCAGAAGGACATCGTTAAATGCTGTCTAAGGAGAATCTTATGCTCCTCTAGATATATAATATATATATATATAATTTGTTCCTCTGAAGTAACCACAGCCTAATAAAATTTTACATGCAAACAGGTAAACACCAGGTGAAGCCTGATATATCATCTAGTATAGCTGTTGTTAGTGAAATGAAAAGTCAAAAGTATTGAAGAATAAAAAGGGACCTCAATGATTAGAACATTCCAAGGCTCTAGACTGAATGTCTCAGGTCATTGTGCCCAGTTCTCTTATTGCTCTCTAAACAGTTTATTGTTTATACTTACTGTACTTTTGTATTCTAAGATGTTAATCACATATGGTTTACTGAGCTTCCATGTGTCTGTGCCAAACAGATAACTTTGGATCACATCCCTAGCTGTGTGGTTTGATGTTAATCTTCTGAGATCAGCTTATCCTAATTAAGAATTTGGATCCCAAAAGCATATCGTATAGCAAATATAATTGTTTGCACTAACACTATATAGATAGTTATCTGAGGCTGAAAAAAGACCTACTGTGAGTTTAACTTCTTAGCCTTTTTTTAATGATGATTATCATCATTATTCTTATTATTGCTATTAATGTTAACCCAGGGAAGGCAATAAACCCTAAGATGTTGAAGCCCTATTTTAGTGGAAAAGTTCCTTCCCGACTCCAAATGTAGCAATCAAAATAATTCCCTTGACTGAAGAACCTTCAGAGGCAAGCTAGTGATTACAATGTAATCATCTGTTGAACCATCCTTCGTAGGGAGGTGAAGGGTGCTGCACACACAGCAAGCCTAGAATGCATGGGCATGGCAAGAGGAGCCATAGGGCGCATTTCACAAGGCGGTGCTATGCAGATTTTAAAGCTGCAGCACGACATTGTAGGCGACCGCAAAAGCCTTGAAGGGTTTGTCACTTTTCAGTGAAAAGTTATGATACTGAAAGGCCATTTCAAGTCACAAAGCCATAGAAGACTTTGGGAATATAAATTTGTAACAACTTTTGACACTTTCAATACAAGACTAAATTCTTCACAAGGATTTATGCATGAATGGGAAGTATGAGACATCTATAGCACACATAACACTGCTGGCCTGGTGACCCCCCCCCCCCCCCCCACCACCACCAAACACTAATTCAGGGACCATGAAACCTTTACTTCCTTATCAGTGACTATTTCAAGCTGTTTGTATTTCTTTTGTAGTATTCTTTTAAGTACAACTTATTATCATCCATGTCTGTGACTTGTCATAAGTATGTGCATATAAATATGTATCTATTTCATTTAAGCCTGAAGAAGAACCCTGCGTTGGCTCGAAAGCTCGCTATAACATCATGTATTTTTGTTACCTATTAAAAGGTATCATATCTACAAGATTACGTGGTTTCTCTTGCTGGGAGCAATCACGTTTTTCAGTGAACCTGATGTCACTTCAAGAAGTGGAAGGCACAGTTGGGAGCCTAGGGTCCAGGCGAAACCTTTTTGGGTTATCACTTCTTGGCCTCTTGGCTAAGATCAATTGTAGTGTTTGGAAGTATCAGATTTCTGGAGGTGCTCAAATAATAAAAGGTGCTGTTAATGAGCAGCTACCTTAATTAGCACTCTGCACATTGCTCTTTGGACACGTCGTCTTACATTGCGCCCTGCATGAATGTCTCTGTAGTCCTGGCGGTGTTCCAGCTCCGGGCAATGATTCCCTGGGAGACCTCTATGGAGTGACGCTAATCACAACACGTTGTGGGGAGGGCTCTGAGGCCTGCTGCAATAGTTCTGTGTCTCGTGATCTGTGGTTCGACACTAGAATACTGCCAGGACTCGGGTCGAGGCTCCCTTCTGGCAACCTCGTCAGTGCAGCACTAAGAACTGCACACCACATGAAGGGTCCCCGAGGCTGCGACGGAGCCTTTTTCAGCCATGGGCCTATGGCCATATGTGGAAATTAGTTGGTTCTTCCAAGTGGAACACCATATTATATACAAGGCCTACTGACGGCAACGTCATTAGAAAAAACAGAGACTTTGCTTGTATGTGGCAGTAAAATAACAGCTGGATATCTCTTGTCCTCCTTGCTTACAGCAGTGAATCAGGCAAATACCTACTGCATATCTCACATATTAGATTTTGCAATCTGAACTTGTAGTGCCCTTCAAGCACTAAAAACTTTACACGATTTCTGATATCTCTAATACAAGAAAACAAAGGTTAAGACTACTCTTATATCAATATCACCATCACTTTATTTAAGATCTATATAATTGTACGCTGATCGCCTTCTACCCTGCTCTAACCTAACTATTATCAACACACAACCTAAGAAAAACTGTGGGAATTTGCCCGCATGGATACTCCTGACCCTATACCACACTCCACACGAGTCACCAAGGCCAGACATAAAGATGGTGTAGATTCATATCAGGAATCTGAGCCTACCCTATGTTACATCCCTTTACAACTATTAGAGGCCATAAATACTCATAAAACCTCACTTAAAGGGAAAAATGAAGAAATCAAAATTGCGGTTAACCTACTTAGACAAGATCTACAAAACATACGGGGTCGGATACATGAAATAGAAGGTTAGCTTTCCAGTGTTGAAGACCGACTACACTCACTCTTTGTTGTACTTCAGACGGCAATTAAAAAAGCTGAAATTTGTCAATGCAAAACCGATAAAAAAAAAAAATCTCTATATTCCCCCAAAAGGCTGAAGGATCACAACCTGAAACTTTACTGGAGCAATAGCTCAAATCCACGTTAGGTGAAGATGTCTTTTCATCCTCCTTTGTACATAGAGTATGCTAGTCACTGGTTTAACTATAGGAGATGCGGTTGCAACCAGGCCCAGGAGCCTTAGGGGGCCCATTACGCCTCTCCTCTCCATATAGGAAGCCCAGTACTATGAATAAAGCATTATAGTTGGGGGCCCTGTTACAGGTTTTGTGTTGGGGCTCAGGAGCTTCAAGTTATGCCTCTGCGTTAAGGGGTTAAGAGAAGTTGGGGGCCCCAAGATAAACTTTTGCACCCGGGCCCATGAGTTTTTAGTTACTCCCGTGATTATAGTAGTTATATTCTTGTACATGGGGGACAGCATTCAAGTAGTTATATTCTTGTACATAGGGAGCACTACTGTGAGGGTATATATATATATTGCCATATGTGTTTTTTATGCTTTTATACCTATATGCAAGTTTTATTCAATTCCAAATGAAAAAAACTTAATACGTCGCCTTAAATCAGATATCCCAAGGTTTTGCAAGGCTTTGCAAGAAGATGTTCTAGAAATTCAGAGAAGATACCGAACCAGACACAAGGCCGCATGTACTTGGCCGATTTCCCAGAAGCGCTGGAACAAGATATCAAGATGTTCAAATGTATATAATTTTGACTGTCTTAGGCCAGAAATCCGGACTTCCCATATATGGATGTTAGGCCGGACTTCTTAGAATTGTGTGGGTAATTCTTTGCACTGAAGTTAATTGAATACGTGATTTTCTGTATAAGCCAGAGGCGCCTCACTGTCTAAGGCGGAAATCCGGACTGCCCATATATGGTTATGAGCCCATCACCCCCTAGTGGTGAGAGGGCAGAGGGTATAAGATCTCATGTAATCTGTAATAAAGTGCGCAGTTTTTTCTCCCGTGTGAGGAGCTAGACCAGACTCCTGTGTGTGGTGTCTCTTCTTACGGCCGGCAACGGGGCAAGTGGGGTGGGCCGGATTGGTGCTGCACTTAGAAATTTTAACCCTCATAAATGGCGCCCGAACGTGCGGCGGTAAAATCGGAGCTTACAGCGCAATTCACCCGGATCCACGTCACAGAGAAACCGTCCTACTGCAAACCGAGCCTGATCAACTCACTTAGAACTCCAGGTAAGACAAACATATATCTATGTTGTGTTTTACGCTGAGAGTCTTGCAGCAGGACTGACTATCTGTGGTTTGTGACCGGACGGGTTGGGTTAAGAGTTCTACACGGTAACTCGTGTGGGCTCCGGGTTTGCCGTCATGGACCACTGACCGTGATATGCGCACCAATGGCTCACCCAGAAACTAGTCTGTAGTTTATTTGTACTTTGAAGTCCGTAGCGTTTTAGCGATAGTAGAGATTGTTTGTTGTATCTGCAGAATTTTTTTTCTCTTACTTTTCATTTGATCTCACAAGAGAAGGGACCCTCAGGTTAGTTTAGTTAGTTGTTAATGGTTTAGCAGAGAGGGATGCATTTTGTGAGATGTCTCATAGAAAGAAGGGACTCTCGGTCGGTTTGCCTTATATATGGGGCTAGCGATTTGATTTCAGAGAGATGCATTTTTATGGGGCTGGTTCCATAAGGAGAAGGGACCCTCGGTTGTTCTGCCGGTATATAAGGGGCTGACAATTTGAGAATTAAGAGGGATGCATTCTATGGAGCGTGTTATTTTTTGTTGTTTTTGTTGTAATATGCGTAAGATCTTATTAAAGAAGACAGAGCCCCTCAAGGGCTGCCGCCGTGTGGATGAATCTGTAAAATGTAAGAAAACTCTAATGAAAATGTGTGACACCGACCCGCATGGCAGATTACAAAATGGTGTCTGGGAGGAGGTCTTTAGGACCGAGAGGTGCCTTGGAAGATCATGGTTTGCTAGGAGCAGAGAGAGAGACAGTCAGAGTAAGTTACGTATGTACACATTATTTGTTTAAGAAAGTATCCGTAAGTGAAATGTTGAAAAGTACAGTAAGTGATCAAGAGGGCGTCAGGAGAGTGTCTATTGAAGGTTATATTGGCAGTTAGGTAGGGGAGAAAAGTGATGAAGTAACAAGCAAGTCGATAAGTAAGTTACAATGCACGTGATTTGTTGGCAAAGAAAGAAAAAAAGTGTATAATACAAGATAGATAATAGATAATATGTATAATCCATACTAGGTGGATATATATGTATATATATATATACTGTAAGTGCAAATAGTTAGCTGAAGGGGAGAAGAGTCTGTTGACATATAGCTGTGAACTTGTGTTCAGTCTCTGTGTAGCCTTCCAAGGTCGGAAGATAACAGCGAGAGAGAAAATTCAATAACAACCTTGGTTAATATCTTTGCTTGCTTACAATGAATTGAAATGAATTTAATTAGTTATACTGTCTTAGTAGGCAGGGAAATATAGCAATTTCTAATGTATATTCTTACTTATACAGGGGTTGAAAATGAATGTTGCAAGGTCCCAGCATATGTGTTAATTATGATTTCAAAATGTTTTTCAATAGTTTAAGCTAAAACAAATCAGTTTGTGTTTCATAGTCGCGGAGAGATAAGAGATTTGTTTTAAAAAAGGGTGGGGGCTTTCAGAATTCACTCCAAATTCAGGGTCACAGAAACTAAAATACTTCAGCGTTTAATACAGCATATAATAGCTTCAGTAGATAAGAAATATAGAATATTTTAGTCACTCAGCAAACTTTTTCACATAATTTGTCATAGATAGCGCTCATTCACAATCTCATTTCAATAGAATTATGTACTTTATAAAATAATAGCACTCACCTCGGTGTTTTTCAGCTGATGTATGTATGTTTGCCAAACTTTTTTTTGTCCGTGCATCTGTATGGACTGGTACACCTTTAAAGGGGGGTGACGGAGCAGACTTGAGCGCATGGATGGATGAGAGTTAGTGACCCGTGTTCGGGCTGTGGTGGAATGTGTGATGTGGAAATTGACTGGGGGTAAAAGTCCTACCCCATGCATGGGACTTTGCTTGGTTGAGATGTGGACGTGTGGACGGTTAAGCTGAAATTAAGTTGAGAAGACGGACGCAATGTGCCAATATCGAAGGGGTGGAGCTAGATGATGTAATAGTACGTAATAATGTTTCATCCCTCCTGCACAAGGGAGGGGGGAGAATTTTGAGCAGCTAGTTTTCTTGTTTTGTTTTTTTTTCTCCTGTCTGAGATTTGATAAGAAATTGCAGGCAGGAACAGACTAATAATGAATTCACTTAAAGGGATATCACATTTCCAATATTAGTAGATGTTTTGTAGATTATTCTTCCCCGGTGTAACTCATGTTTCTGCTATTGGTGTTAACATTTTACAGGCCTTATCTGCATCCATCAAATCTTTTTACAATGTTATAATAACTTAAACCCGGCTACTATTGTTCCAATTGCGTACCCTGGTTTAAAGGGGGGGAGGAGAAGGCATAGGTGATCTAGGTATTGCAAGTCAGCCATTTTTAAATTTTTTGCAAGTCATTTTTAAATTGTTAAAATTTTTTGCAACAAGGTTCTAATCTTTTTGAAATAGAATACCAGCCTGATTGTCTAGCATTGATGCAACAAGAAAATTTAAGTTTTAAAAAGTTACTGAAGCCCTTGTTAATAATGCATATTTTGAGTTGTTTTTTATAGATGGTACCAGGGTGATTGACGACTCCACACTGGATATACGGTGGTTACACAACAAGATGTCCTAAAAAGCAGAATGTCTCCGCATGTCGCAGTACAAGAAGCGGAATTAAAAGCACTCACGGAGGCGTGTAGAGTGGAGGAAGGTAAGACGGCAAACATTTACACTGACTCCCGGTATGCATTTGGCATAGCTCATGATTACGGCCCAACATGGAAGGCCAGACAGTTTTTTACCACAGCAGGACAGCCAATTAAGAATGATGCAATGGTGCAGTCTCATGGAGACCCTACTTCTACCTGACAAGGTGGAAAGCTCACACCAATTCCTACACCGGAGAAGCAAGAGGCAACGCCATCACAGACCACACAGCAAAAGCAGCGGCCCTCAAGCCGTGGAAGACAGAAGAAAAGAAGAATTTGACTAAACTTGGACTTTGATAAAAATCTTGAACTTTGATAAAAATCTTGAACTTTGATAAAAAAACTTTGACTTTGATAAAAAATTTGGACTTTGATATGCTAAAGACTTTACAGTTAAGAAAAAGACAAATGGACTAAAAAGGGACGGCGTATGGTGAACAGTCAACAGAACTTGCTTACCATAGTCCCTGTGCCTCATGATGGCCCAGCTGACGCACGAAAAGACGCACCTCTTAAAGCAACAATGATGTCGATGCTTGAACAAGGACGGGTGGCTCCTTGGTTTTCTGTAGCTGCTGCATCATTTGTCCAATTTTGCATGATCTTTGCCATAAAGCAACAGGGCAGAAGTAAATTTGCCACATCACACTTGCCTAGACCACTCTACCCATTTCAGGGATTGCAAATTGGCTACACTCAGCTCCTACTTGTTGGGAAGCATGAATATGTGCTTGTTGTTGTTAATGTTTTTCAGGTTGGAGACCTACTCTGTTACCAAAGTAAATAAGCAGGTAACCGCACAGAAGCTCATGAATGAGGTAATCCGCAGATATGGGGTACCGGAAGTGATTGAGTCAAACAAAGGTACACACTTCACAGGTGAAATAATGCAACACATCATGTCTGTTTTGGGTATTTTCCAGGCTTTTCACACACCCTACCATCCGCGGAGTAGGGGGAAAGTAGATACAAAAGGCAATAGAGGAAACGGGTAAATCTTGAATTGAGTGTCTTTCATTAGTTTTTTTCCTTAGGAGGATACATGCCACAGTATCAGAGTTTGGTGAATGATTTTCTTGTTAATTTTGCCATAGGCCTCTCCAAGGAATTGTTAGTAATGCATTCTGCAGTCTCTGCTTTTCTCTCAGGTCCGACAGATGAGTGTCACAATCTTAAACCAGGTGACAGGGTCTATGTGGAAAAGTTTGAGAGACAAACCCTGTTTAAAGGTCCTTACCAGATGTTGTTCACCATCCCAACTGCAGTAAAGCTTGAAGGAAAACCCACTTGGATCCACACTTCGCACTGAAAAAACTAATGATCCTGCATATCCTTTACATGCTATAATGTGGTACAATTCCTCTAACACACACCTTTGACTACTGTACACTAGCCCCCTGTTTCAGAACAAATTAATACAATCAAATGTGCAATATGAAGCCTACACTGAGGGTGAGAATCCAACACCGCATCGTGCTAAGAGAGACATTGACGCTCCAGGTGGTAACTTTGATCCACATGTATACATAGATGCAATAGGAGTGCCAAGGGGGGTGCCAGATGAATTTAATTCTAGAGATCAGTTTAAAGCAGATTTTGATTTCTTATTTGCTTTTGTCACTGTTAATAATAATGTAGATTGGATGAATTATATCTTTTACAATCAGCAGAGGTTTGTAAACTACACCAGAGATGCTTTGCAAGGTTTAGCGGATCAGTTAGGGCCCACTGCATCCATGGCGTTCCAAAATAGAGTGGCCGTGGATATGGTTTTAGCAGAAAGAGGTGGGGTATGTAATTTCATGTATGTGTATTTTCCCTTTGATCAAAGAATATGAGTAAGGGACTGGACAATGTGACCAAAATTTCCCTTGTTTGAAAAAGATGAAGAGCCAGTTCCGATAATGCCAACCAGATACGTTACCAGAAGAATGGAGAGATGGACTAGTACTGTGTCTGCCTCAGTCTCATAAGATGGACTGTCAGTGGACTTCCCATTTGCCTAGGGAAAGTGCAGAAGACCTTAGGTTCCGGCGAGGGCACACCCTGTGGGGTGTTAACTCGTACAGATAGAGGGTATGGATGCCCGGAAATAAGCCCAGGGAATCCATGGCCTCCTTCTGAGGTGAGGTAGGGATCCCTCCCTTTTAGGAGTAGGGACTTACGGGCAGTGGAGAAACCCTGACGCAAGGGAGAGACGACCGAAGAAGAGAGCAAGGTCTGATGCTTGATCTCCATATTAAGTTTTTTAGGGGGGTTTGTGAGGGTATATATATATATTGCCATATGTGTTTTTTATGCTTTTATACCTATATGCAAGTTTTATTCAATTCCAAATGAAAAAAACTTAATACGTCGCCTTAAATCAGATATCCCAAGGTTTTGCAAGGCTTTGCAAGAAGATGTTCTAGAAATTCAGAGAAGATACCGAACCAGACACAAGGCCGCATGTACTTGGCCGATTTCCCAGAAGCGCTGGAACAAGATATCAAGATGTTCAAATGTATATAATTTTGACTGTCTTAGGCCAGAAATCCGGACTTCCCATATATGGATGTTAGGCCGGACTTCTTAGAATTGTGTGGGTAATTCTTTGCACTGAAGTTAATTGAATACGTGATTTTCTGTATAAGCCAGAGGCGCCTCACTGTCTAAGGCGGAAATCCGGACTGCCCATATATGGTTATGAGCCCATCACCCCCTAGTGGTGAGAGGGCAGAGGGTATAAGATCTCATGTAATCTGTAATAAAGTGCGCAGTTTTTTCTCCCGTGTGAGGAGCTAGACCAGACTCCTGTGTGTGGTGTCTCTTCTTACGGCCGGCAACGGGGCAAGTGGGGTGGGCCGGATTGGTGCTGCACTTAGAAATTTAAACCCTCATACTACTATAGTTATATTCTTCTACATAGAGGGCAGTACTATAGTAGTTATATATTAATGTACATGGGGGACAGTACTATAGTAGTTATATTCATGTACATAGGGGACAATATTCTAGTAGTTATATTCTTGTACATAGGGATAGTATTCTAGTAGTTATATTCTTGTACATAGGAGACAGTATTATAGTAGTTATATTCTTGTACATTGGGGACAGTACTTAGTAGTTATATTCTTGTACATTGGGGACAGTACGTAGTAGTTATATTCTTGTACATTGGGGACAGTACTTAGTAGTTATATTCTTGTACATAAGAGACAGTATTCTAGTAGTTATATTCTTGTACATAGGAGACAGTATTCTAGTAGTTATATTCTTGTACATAGGAGACAGTATTCTAGTAGTTATATTCTTGTACATTGGGGACAGTACTTAGTAGTTATATTCTTGTACATTGTGGACAGTACTTAGTAGTTATATTCTTGTACATAAGAGACAGTATTCTAGTAGTTATATTCTTATACATAGGGGGAAGTACTATAGTAGTTGTATAGTCTTGTACACAGGAGACAGTATTCTAGTAGTTATATTCTTGTACATAGGGGGCAGTATTCTAGTAGTTATATTCTTGTAGACAGGAGACAGTATTCTAGTAGTTATATTCTTGTACATAGGGGGCAGTGTTCTAGTAGTTATATTCTTGTAGACAGGAGACAGTATTCTAGTAGTTATATTCTTGTACATAGGGGGCAGTGTTCTAGTAGTTATATTCTTGTAGACAGGAGACAGTATTCTAGTAGTTATATTTTTGAACATAGGGAACCATATTCTAGTAGTTATATTCTTGTACATGGGGGACAATTTTCTAGTAGTTATATTCTTGTACATTAGAGACAGTACTTAGTAGTTATATTCTTGTACATAGGAGACAGTATTCTAGTAGTTATATTCTTGTACATAGGGGACAGTACTTAGTAGTTATATTCTTGTAGACAGGAGACAGTATTCTAGTAGTTATATTCTTGTACATAGGGGACAGTATTCTAGTAGTTATATTCTTGTACATAGGAGACAGTATTCTAGTAGTTATATTCTTGTACATAGGGGACAGTACTTAGTAGTTATATTCTTGTAGACAGGAGACAGTATTCTAGTAGTTATATTCTTGTACATAGGGGGCAGTGTTCTAGTAGTTATATTCTTGTAGACAGGAGACAGTATTCTAGTAGTTATATTTTTGAACATAGGGAACCGTATTCTAGTAGTTATATTCTTGTACATAGGGGGCAGTATATTAGTAGTTATATTCTTGTACATAGGGGGCAGTATATTAGTAGTTATATTCTTGTACATGGGAGACAGTATTATAGTAGTTATATTCTTGTACATAGGAGACCGTATTCTAGTAGTTATATTCTTGTACATAGGGGGTAGTTTTGTAGTAGTTATATTCTTGTACATAGGGGGCAGTATCCCAGTAGATATATTCTTCTACATAGGGGGCAGCATTTCAGTACTTATATTGTTGTACATAGGGGACAGTATTATAGTAGTCATATTCTTGTACATAGGAGACAGTATTTTAGTAGTTATATTCTTGTACATAGGAGGCAGTATTCTAGTAGTTATATTCTTGTACATAGGGGACAGTAATCTAGTAGTTATATTCTTGTACATAGGGGACAGAACTCTAGTAGTTATATTCTTATACATAGGGAACAGTATTCTAGTAGTTATATTCTTGTACATAGGGGGCAGTATGCTAGTAGTTATATTCTTGTACATAGGGGGCTGTCCTATAGTAGGTACGGTGATGTAATAATAAATGCTAAATTAAAATTATTCACCGAGGCAGAGAAAATCAGTAATTCACTGTGTACTTTCACTGTTCTTGTGGTGGCCCGAAGTCTATATATCTGGCCCCTTCATAATTGTCATACATGTCATGTCTTCTATGTGGATGCTCTGTTCAAATTGTCTTGTCTTTAGTTATGTGTATTGCACAGCTGCAGCATGTAAGAGGTTAATGTCTGTAAATGGCTGGCATATATCTGGAAACTCCATTGCTTCAACAGTAGAGTGTGGAAGGAGAGTGTCGGCCACATGGGGGTATCTTCAACCCTCGTGTGGTAAAGAATGGAAGCTAAAGAGAGGTATTCTGACGTTCCCATTCCAGGACCCCTACCTTGAGAGCGAGTGAAAAAAGGAGCTTGCCGTGCAGTGTTCAAGCTACTTAATCGCAAGTGAGTGTCAGCGGAGTGTTTTGTCCACCTCCGATGTGTGTAGCCAGGAGCGGAATCATACAGATAACTAAGTCTGTAGGCCCGGTGTCATCCTGTGTCCTAGAGTGTGTGTGTCCAGGAGCAGAGTCATACAGATAACTAAGCCTGTAGGCCCGGTGTCATCCTGTGTCCTAGAGTGTGTGTGTCTTGGAGCGGAGTCATACAGATAACTAGGACTGTAGGCCCAGTGTCCTCCTGTGTCCCGGAGTGTGTGTGTCCAGGAACGGAGTCCTACAAATAACTAGGACTGTAGGCCCGGTGTCATCCTGTGTTCTTCTCCCTAACTTTTTCTTAACTGTTCTTCCTGCACTGGTGTGTGAAGTTTGCATTGGAAAAGTAAAGTTCCAGTCACTGCCTGTTCCCAGTGATTGAGGTATTCAAATATAACTGTGTGTGGACTCTATTATTTTTATGCCGGGTATCAAATGGTGTGAAGGAACGGTGGCGTCGCAACTGACAACTTCTCAAGTCCACTACACTACTATACAGGTAACCACTGTCCCAGCATTGCCTGGAAGAGGCCTAGCAGTGCCTTGGCTCAGGCTGTACGCGTCCCTCTGGGGAGGAGTTAGGTAGAGCTACCGTAACAAGTGCCATCTCCACCCCCACCTTCTCCTCAGTGTTGTGCCTCGTGCCTCAGTCGCTGCAGGACACCACATTATGATTTCCTAGAGCGATAGTATATAAAACATGATTTTTATTAATTCTAAAAAGATAAAAAGATTCCCGGGCATGCAAAAAACTAAAAAACAAAACAAACATTCAGCAGAGCCCTCCACCAAGATCATATTAAATCAGACTACCATTTTTTTCGTCTGATCTAAACATACTTCAGACCCAGAGTGTGTATTATTTTTCATGGGACAAACACCATCATGTGAGTGCCCAACTATGATGTTCCCCACTAGATAGGGGCTTCAGACCAGGCGGTGTTTCTACCGATTTTTATAAATGTGGTTTTCTGCACTTGTATATATGCACACACTGTAGTTAGGTATTTCCCAAAGGATCACATAGTACTTCAGTCCCACGTATATTCAAAAAATAGATAAAACATCTGGGGCATCCGTACCCTGGTCACTAAGGGAATTATTGATGTTATCCACTTAGTTCTCTGGATCAATCATTTATCTACTGATGTAGATATTGCTGCCTGCATGCATTCTACGTCGGTGCACTTATTATTGTGCCTAGTTCTGGTGTAGTTATGCACTGGGTTGTTCATCCAATGCCGCAGCAATACAATCTGTCCAACTGGGTTTATAATCAGAATCTTTGAAAAAAAATGTATCGAATTTTTGTAGTTTGGTTCTTTACAATTTGGTTTGAAGCATTTCTGTTTAAATCAACTCATCAGGAACCAATTTTTAAAAGAACCAACGATGAAGGACTCTTGCTTAGTAATGGGGTCGCTAAATTATTATTTTTTTAAAAATACAGACTGCGGTGCAAGATTTCCCCATTGAAACTACTTCCATAGAGTGATGTCAGACATTTTTGATACAAAAATACCTCACATCCGCATATTGGCGAGTGTGATATCGGACGATGATTCATGGCCCGATATCCCACTTGCCTGTATGAAGTTAGCCTAAGCGCACTCTCACACAGACATTTTTTCCACGATTGCCGTAGTGTTTTGAGCGCCACCGTAATTGAGGTATTACGCTCCCATTGATTTCAATGGAACCTCACAGACGTGCTCGAACACCACGCTTTCCACCACTGCAATGTTCGAGTGCTGTTCGTTATATTTCTTGCATTTAGCACATTTCATCAATGATGGGGTATGCTAAAGCCACTGTAAAACAAGAGTAAAATCCCAGCAAAGCCATGTGTGAGAGTGGAATAAGGGGCTACAAATTTTCATGTGGTCCAGGAAATAAGTCATGTTTGGAAAGTTTATGCCAAGGGGGTAGATCATATATGTCAATTAGTTTTTCAGATGGAGTGGGGGGATTTGGTAAGTGGATGAAGAGGCCCAATAAATAGGAGGGTGCTGAATGTTGGGGTGCAGTGTGAAGTGTTGGGGCAATGCTGATAAATGCTGCAGTAATCTATCCATATACTCCGTGTAGTCTCACCAGCAGCGGATTGTGGAGCAGCTACTGCATGATGCAGGATATGTATATTGGGACGTTCGTCTCGGTGCTCCAGGCCCACTATGGTGATGCACATTTCGTTCTACCCATGATTCTTGCATCCGGTGAGTTTCTGACGCGTTATTAGATGAATATCAACCAGCTATATGCGGCCCTATGATGAATCCTTTAGTAAACTCAACCATTTGTTGAAATGCCTCTCAACAGTGTCGTAAGGCCCATTTACACTAGACAATTATCGCTAAAAATTTGCTAATCGGCGATCGTTTTAGCGATAATCGGTGCGTGTAAATGGGCGCGGGGCACCTGCATTTCGGGCACTTTTATGGCTTTTCAAGGTCACCTAAAAATCATGGCCCACTTTTATCTTAATTCTCCATGGGAAGGAGGAGGGGTGCGGGGGGGATTGCTAATAGCATTGTTTCGCCGTGGAGAACAAAGGATCTGAGCGCAGAAAATAGCCTCGGGCTATTAGCTGCTTTCAGTGAAGGCTTCATTTGCATACCTAATTGGTCTTAAGTAGCTGAGTAGCTACTTAAAGGGGTGGTCTCGCGAAATCAAGTGGGGTCATACACTTCTGTATGGCCATATTAATGCACTTTGTAATATACATCGTGCATTAAATATGAGCCATACAGAAGTTATTCACTTACCTGCTCCGTTGCTAGCGTCCCCGTCGCCATGGTTCCGTCTAATTTCGGTGTCTTCTTGCCTTTTTAGACGCGCTTGCGCAGATCCGTCTTCTCCCTTCTTCTCCCTTCGGCTCCGCTCGGCAGCATCGGCATTTTGGCTCCGCCCCCTTGTACGCATCATCGCGTAGCTCCGCCCCCGTCACGTGCCGATTCCAGCCAATCAGGAGGCTGGAACCGGCACACATCATGGGGCGGAGCTACGCGATGATGCGTACAAGGGGGCGGAGCCAAAATGCCGATGCTGCCGAGCGGAGCCGAAGGGAGAAGAAGGGAGAAGAAGGGAGAAGACGGATCTGCGCAAGCGCGTCTAAAAAGGCAAGAAGACACCGAAATTAGATGGAACCATGGCGACGGGGACGCTAGCAACGGAGCAGGTAAGTGAATAACTTCTGTATGGCTCATATTTAATGCACGATGTATATTACAAAGTGCATTAATATGGCCATACAGAAGTGTATGACCCCACTTGCTATCGCGGGACAACCCCTTTAAATACCAATTATTTTTTATGCAAAATAATTGCTCAAAGCTGTCGCTGAAACTGTCGTTTGAGCGATCTTTGAGCAATTATCTGCTTGTGTAAATGGGCCTTAAGTGACATCTTCACTTCTTAATCTTCATCTGGACATAAAAAACACTATGCAGTTTTTGTGGATGTGACATCATCGCCAGAGTTGGCTTCACTGACTGGGTTTCCTCTTTTTAACCCCTTCCCGCTCCATGACGTACCGGTACGTCATGGGAGGCGAGTACATCGCGCAAAATGACGTACCGGTATGTCATCGGGATAGCGCGAGTTCATAACTGACCTCGCGCTATCCCGCAGCGGGAGCCGGCTGTCAGTCACAGCCGGCGTCCCGCTGTTAACCCCTTCCCTGCCGCGATCTAAGTAGATCGCGGTAGGGAAAGAGTTCACAGAGGGAGCGCGCTCCCTCTGTGTCTCCGCCGGCTCTCACGATGTTATCGCGAGAGCCCGGCCTGTCACCATGGCAACAGCAGACACTGGCGTCCTGTATTGCCTATGCCTATGATCGCTGTATAAGCGATAAGGCATGACAGAGCAGTAGTTCTGCCATGCCTTATGACAGTGATCATAGGCACAGTACTGCAAGTCCCTCAGAGGGACTCAAATAGTGTAAAAAAAAAGAAAATAAAAATGTAAAAAAAAGAAAAATGTAAAAAAAACCCCTTTTTTATGCTTTTTCTAATATTAGCATAAAAAAAAGGTAAAAAAAAATTAAAACCCCACATATTGGGTATTGATGCGTCCGTAACGACGTGTACAAAAAGTTGAACATGCTTTTTATTTTGTACGACAAAAAGCGTAAAACAAACCGCTAAAAAACAGATGCAAAATGCTAATTTTTAGCATTTTGCCTCACAAAAAATGCAATAAAAGTGATCAAAAAAGCCGTACATTCCCCAAAACAATACCATTAAAAACTACAGCTCGTCTTGCAAAAAATAAGCCCTTATAGAGCTCCGTACATAGAAAAATAAAAAAGTTACAGGACTTTGAATGCAGCTATAGAGAAAAAAAAAAGTTTCCAAGAAAAAAGGCTTTTTATTGCAAAAAAGTGTAAAAACCTAAAAAAATATAAGAATTTTGGTATCGTTGTAACCGTACTGACCCGCAGAAAAAATTTTGTGTCATTTATGTTGCATGATTAACGCTGTATAAAAAAAATAAAAATCTATGTCAGAATTGATGCGTTTTCTCTTCCTGTTATCATGAAAAGAATAATAAAAGTTTTACGATATTGTCTATGTACCCAAACGTGGCACCGATAAAAACTACAGCTCGCCGCGCAAAAAACAAGCCCTTATAAGGCCGCGGCGACGGAAAAATAAAAAAGTTATGGCTTTTGAAAAATGGAGATGGAAAAATACCAAAAATCGCTTGGTCCTCAACGACAAAATAGGCCCTGTCATTAAGGGGTTAATACGTTCTCAGATCATGTGATTGACCGAAAACTGCATCAATTTGCATAATTTGCTTCTCTGAACATGACCTGAAAATTGCAAAATTCTGTGACAAAATCTTCACAGTGGGGCATTTTCTCTGTTAGGCTGTGTTCACACGGAGCCGCAATACTCCAGAATGTCCGCAGCATTATCCCATCCAAAGCAAAGGGAAAATATGCAACATTGGTGTGGATTTTGATTTGAAATCAGCTCTGTACCCGCAGCTTATTTCAGATGATACTGCGCTCCCCTTTGAGGTTTTCAGCTGTCAATATAGTGTCATCAACTGACCAGCCGCACTGAGCTCAGTACAGGCTGCCGGGTAGTGGGTGAACAAATGCGCTGACAGCCGAAGTCCTAGTGTGTGAGCGCTGAGGAGCTTGCTACAAAAATTTCTGCTGCAGCAACTCCGCAGCATTTCCGTCCGGTGTGAACACAGCCTTAGGCTTAATACACACAGACAGACAGATTTTTTAAATTCAATTTCTTTTATTAGATTTTCTTTGCCCGAAGACATTTAAACAAACAATACAAAAACACCCAAACATATCCCCATAAGTCTCTCTTGTACCATGTAAATAAGCTCTCTGTGTTTTTTACTGTTCTTTCGTTGAATGTGGATTCTTCTTGTAATTATACTTGTATCTTGCAAATCCAAGGTCAATGCAGTGTAGTCTTTCTCTTTTCCCCTACCTCCCCCCTAGTCCCTCCCGTACCTAAACCATTGGATAACGGTGATCACGTGACCAGGGACCTCTGTCACTTCTCTAAGCTCTTGGTTTTTAGTAGCCAGGAGCAAGGAAATTTCAAATTTCCCAGGCCCTCCCCAGCTTCTGCGTTTGTGTCTGCCATTTTGGCGCTGGCCCATGTGCCAAAGCTGAGGGATGGTACACAGATAAGGATCCCCTCGAGGGGCCATCGCCAGAGGCCTTAAGTAATTTCACCTCCCCTCACGGTTCGGATCCGTGACGGGAGGTGAAATTTTAGCTTTTTTTTAACTTTTACATGATCACCGTTATGCATTGGATAACAGCGATCATGTGACCAAGAACCACCTACTCCGGCCCCCGTAAGATCTCCAGGCTATCAGCTACATTTAGTAGCCAGGTGCGGGGAGATTTTAAAATTACCCCGGCAATCTGTGGCTTTTGTGCATGCCTCTGCTATTCGGCCACGTGTGCAAAAGCCTGGGTAAGGTCTGTGGATAAATCCAGGGGCCTTAGCTAATTTCATCTCCCCTCATGGATATGAGCCATGAGGGCAAATGAAACTAATTTTTTTCCCTTTTTTTACACTTTTTAAAACTTTTACATAATCGCTGTTATCCATTAGATAGGAGTGGTCATGTGACCGGAAACCGCATACAGCGGCTCCTGGTGACAGCTCCCAGCTCTACTCATATTAGCCGGGACCAGGGAGTTTTTAAATTTCCTGTGTCTTCCGACCCTCTGCGCATGTGCGTGACATAATGCCATCTGGCACGCATGCGCAGACCCCGGCGTCAGGTCCGGGGGGAGTATTCTCAGCTCCCCTTACGGATCCGATTCTTAAGGGGAGCTGAAACTTTAACTTTTATTTACTTTCTATTCACTTTAATGTGATCACCAGTATCTGGTGGATACTGGCGATCGCATGACCAGGGGGTCCCATGGCCTGGGATGACAGCTCTAGGATGTCGGCTACCTCCTGTAACCAACAGCATGGAGCTGTCACGTCCAGAGCCCGCAGGGCTTTAATTCCCAGAGGATACATGTTTTTATGTCCTCAGGGATTAAAGCCCAGCGGGCCAGGACGTAAAAACACTATGGGCTAGTCACTAAGGGGTTAATTCGGCAATCTATATGATATACCTTGGGCCCTGGTATGGCTAGATACAATAGAAGCCTTCGACTCACTATACCGGAATTTCCTGGAAGCTTGTCTTTGTGTTGGTTTCTGCCTTTCATTTTTAAAATGGATTAGAATCATATATAGGTGCCCAAAAGCTACCATAATAGTAAACTGTATTCCATCGACTAACATTTCTCTTTTGCGTGGTACTTCTCATGGCTCTTCTATAAGCATAGAAGTCCTGGCTATTTGATTATGCTATATCCTTACTATCACAGGCGTTTGCTGCGGAGGATAGGAAAGTATAGTAGATTTATATGTCAATTATATGATCCCTTTCCTTCAAAATCCAGAGATATAGTTTCCCCAAGCTATAAAATACATAAATTTCTTCTACCAATTTTTTGGGTTATATATTAGCAAAAATCTGCTATACTATATACAGGCCACACCTGGAAAAAAAAAGGATCAATGATTGGATTATGGGCTGTCAGTGGTCTTCAAATTTAAATACCTTGGAATAACCATGCAATGTGACTGTTAGGCCTTAGTCACACGGGCATTTTTTCACGCGATTTGCGGATCGCATGACGGATGCGCATCCGCAAATCGCGTGACCGGTGCGCGCAAGTCGCCCGCAAATCGCCCGCAAATCTGCTCCTAGCCGCGTTTCATTAGAAATGGGCCGGAGCTGTCCAGCGCATTGCATTCAATGGAGACGGCAATAGAGCCGGCTCCATTTAAAGCAATGCGCTGCGGGCGAGCCCGGGATGAATTGTCGGGAAGGGCTTAAATATATAAGCCCTTCCCTGCAATTCATCCTAAAATGTGTAAAAATAAAAAATATATATATACTCACCTTCTCCCGGCAGCCGGAGCTCTGCGCGGCCGTCCTGCAGTGGGTGTGAAGGGGGTGTGAGTCAGACCTGCCCCCTGATTGGCTCAGCACTGAGCCAATCAGAGGCATGTCTCACTCACACCCATTCATGAATTCATGAATGGATGTGAGTCAGACCTGCCCCTGATTGGCTCAGCGCTGAGAGGCAGCAGTCACTCACCCATTCATGAATTCATGAATGGGTGTGTGAGTGAAACCTGCCTCTGATTGGTCAGGGCTGTGACCAATCAGAGGCAGATCATTCAGCAGGCGGGGATTTTAAAGCCCCGCCGGCTGAATAGTACCGAGAAGCAGTTCAGGAGAACTGACAGCGGCCGCGGCTGGACTCCGGCTGCAGCGGAAAGGTGAGTATACAATTTTTTTTTATTTTAACACATTTTAGGATGAATTGCAGGGAAGGGCTTATATATTTAAGCCCTTCCCGACAATTCACCCCGCGCACGCCGGCAGCCCATTGCTTTCAATGGAGCGGCTGTATTGCCGGCTCCATTGAATTCAATGGGCAAAAATCGTTCTTCTCTGCCACAGCTGTTACAGCTGTGGCAGAGAAGAATGATTTGTCTTCTATATGTTCTCAATGGGGTCGGCGCTGCTGCCGCCGGCCCCGTTGAGCGCATATAGAGAAGAGAACAGGAATCGCAGATCGCAGATAGGTGCGATCTGCGATTTCTGTTCTATAATTTATCGGACGAGTGCATAAAAAGCGCTCATGTGTCCGATACCATTGCAAAGCAATGGTTTTATAAAATCGCCGGACGCATGCGCATGCGCAATTCGCGGCTAAAAACGCCCGTCTGACTAAGGCCTTAGCACAAATTCACTCTTAGACATACTGTGGGTACCATATTTGATGTGGTTGGTACGAGCTCGGAGAAGCCAATGAATAACAAGCAGTATAGTGTGTAAAACCAAAGGACATCTAATTTATTAATGGCAACAAAATAGTTTAGATTGTAACTCAAGCAAAAAAAGGTGTGACATTCAGATACATTACAACATATTGAGTGCTGATAGGTAATTCTCATGGGTAGTGTAGGTGATCGTTACAGTCTGCAGACAGTGTGTGGGAGCCAGGTACTTTACAGCCCCTATTTTTTGTGGCCCTGTGTGTGAGGCAATTTGTGTGTCACCTTGATTCTTTGGGGGGTGATCGTTACAGTCTCCAGACAGCGTGTACATGGAAATAATGGTAGTAACAAGAAATTCTTGATAGGATTCAGTTTGTCTGGTTATGCTGGTTTGTGATGACAACCACTGTACAGTATATAATAAATTTTCTTTTTTTTTGTTCAGCAATAAATGTGAATTCTTCATGTAAAAATAAGACATTCCCTGAAAATAAGACCTAGTGCATCTTTAGGAGCAAAATAATAATATAAGGCACTGTCTTATATTCGGGGGAGCAGGGTAGTAGTGTTCAGGAAGTAATCAAAAGGAAAGGAAATGAGCAGAGATGCTCAGCAGGGTCTTACCACATGACAAGGTTAAAAAAAGACTGAAGAATTATCTCTCTCTGCTGGTTTGCAACTGGTTTGATATGTAAAGAATGATTGGTTATGTTGACTCCTCTCTGGTCCAGTCTACTGACTCAATTGTTCTAAAATAAATCTTGTGTATTCTTCTGTTTATGCAGAAATTTCTCTAGATAAGGAACAATACATCACACTGTTCATTGTATATGGGGAATGCTTGCTGACATAAGCAGATAAAAGGCCCTTTTACACAGGACAATTATCGTTGGTAGCTGTTCAAAACCCCGTGCTCCCAGCATGCCTGAAAACCGAACAACAAGCTGTTCAGTGTAAACAGCAGTCATTCAGAACTGAACGACTGCTGTTTACAGTAAATGGAGAAAGGCGGGGTAAGAACTCTCCACCCAGCCACCCCTCCTCTCTGCTGGCCATGCTGTGAGCAATCCAACGATATTTGCTCCTGTGTAACAGTAAAGGAGCGAGTATACATGGTGACTTGATCTGTGTAAAAGGGCCTTTAGACTGAAATATAAATCTATTTATGGAAGAATACAATTCCTCTCACTCATTCTTTCATTTATGGCTAATATGGCCTTATATGAAAACATACATCCAAAATAAAGAACTTTTCTGTCATCTCCCACATGACCATGAAAGTGCGATTACAGGAACTTATCAAAATGAAATTTGAATTATAGTCTAAATTGACCCTTTTAGTAGCAGGATGATAAACTTTAGTCAAAATGGTTATACAGCCTAAATGTCTTTACACTTTGCTTGTAAAAGTCCCTACACACATTTTTGTTCAATCATTGAATTCTCTCCGTAATACATTTATCTGGAGCTCATTATGCTTTAAATTAACTTTCAGCTTTCCTGGCAGACCAACTAAGGAATATATGACCATGGTTCCTACATGAGGAACTGCCCAGTACAGACAATTATTTAGCAGGGATGATGGCCGGCAACAATCTATTAATTTTTTTTAGAACACCCAGAATATGTCAAATCTTTCTATTCCCATCACATAAACTAACTCTATCTACCATGTCAGATCTCCTTTTATGGAACAATCCTACCCTTGCCCTCTGTACAATTCATACCAGATTATCAATATTGGGTTGTGCTGGGAGTAGTAGCACTGAAAGATGCTGACCAACATAACATGCTTGTCTCATTCACGCTACGTCAGGACTTACAGACACCTCAACTCCAATTGTTTAGATACCTCCAACTGTGCCATGTTCTAAATGCTCAGCGCTCCCCCCCCCCCCCCCCCCCCCACACACACTCCTGCCTCGACCCAAATTTTGAAATATTCCATGTAGGTGTGTGTAGAGTATTGATATTAAGCCTTTTAGGTCCCTGGGATTAAAGTATACTTTAATCCCAGGGACCTAAAAGGCTTAATATCAATACTCTACACACACCTACAATTAACTAAGGTTAATTATAATGTACTTTCTATTCAAGATCGATGTCAATCCCTTATTCCCTCATTGACATTCAAAGGATGGTCAGGTGTAGTGGTATTCCATTTAACTCAAATATTTCTAAAAATGTTATATTCTTAGTCCAAAAAGCAATTGCAATAAAGTGGATGGTTGCAGAAACGCCACCTTTAGCATCTTCGTTAAGAAAGAAGGGATAAAGGAGGCTAGACAGATCCTGGTGGTGGGGGACACCATTATTAGGGGGTCAGCCAGGGCAATCTGCCACAACGACGGGATCGTCGACTGGTGTGTTGCCTTCCTGACGCTTGAGTTTCACACATCGTGGATTGATTTGACAGATTACTAGGAGAGGCTGGTGAGGATCCAGCACCGTCATGGTACACATTGGCACTGACAAAGTCAGAGGTTGATGGAGGATCCTTAAAAATGATTTCAGGGATCAAGGAGCTAAGCTCAGTGAAAAATACTCCAAGGTAGTTTTCTCAGAAATACTACCTGAACCACAAGCCACACCAGAGAGGCAGCGGGAGATTAGGGAGGTAAACAAGCGGCTCCAAAGTTGGTGTAAGCAGTAGGGGGTTGGGTTCCTGGTAAACTGGGCTGACACAGGATATATACTACAGGAAAGGCTCACTCTGAGGCATGGTCCTAATTGTCTTTGTGTGCCTAATTACAATGTTGCTTTTTGCTATTTTAATGAAATCGAAATCTATACATTTACATCGTCGTCTTTTGTCTGGATTTCTCCTTACACAGCAACCACGATGAGAGTGATCGCTGCTGCGCAATATTCCAAAAGTAGACTTTTCCTACATATAATAAAGTGCATCATCCCCCAAAGACACGGTGTCACCTGCTGCAGGGCAGGAACTATAGGGGCTTTGCATAGAGAGCAGAGAACATATAACTTCTCCTATAGTAATGTCATATTGTCAGCTCCTGTCTCCAGTTACAAGTGTTATGGGGTTCAGTCTCTGATGGGGGCGCTAACGTTGTCTGTTTCCTCACGTCTTCACAACAGGCTACCTGAAAAAGGCTGAAGACTGTGACAAGAAGACCAACTGAGTACAGAAAACACAGGGGTCTTATATAAAAATAGGGCACAGACTAAAAAGGTGTCGTTCACAAGGGGTGCAAAAAGTAGCCATTTTGACTCAATAAAACATGGAAGGGAGTGCCACTCGGCAATGACCGGCGTCAGCAAATAATGGCTCACATTCACTAAGGATGGTTTTACATAGAACGATTATCGTTCAAAAATTTGCTGGATCGTTCGAATTTGACATTACTTAACCCGAGTTACATCTTGTATCATACTCCAGAGCTGCACTCACTATTCTGCTGGCGCAGTCACTGTGTACATACATTATATTACTTATCCTGTATCGATCCTGAATTACATCCTGCAATATACTCCAGAGCTGCACTCACTCTTCTGCTGCTGGAGTCACTGTGTACATACATTATATTACTTATTCTGTACTGATCCTGAATTATATTCTGCATTATACGCCAAAGCTGCACTCACTATTCTGCTGGTGGAGTCACTGTACATACATTACGTATCCTGTACCGATCCTGAATTATATCCTGCATTATACTCCAGAGCTGCACTCGCTATTCTGCTGGTGGAGTCGCTGTGTACACACATTTCATTACTGTGCATCAGCGCAACGTATTAGTTCTGTACCTTTTTATGGATGCAGGGCATGTTCATATGCGCCTGTGACCACCCCTGTCCTGATTTAAAAGGCTATTTTGCCTAATGAGGACCAGATGTTTTCTATTTTTCACAAAATGCGCATTTGAGCACCTCCCATAGACTTCTATGGAGACCATTGCTGTGCAAATACGCAGAAAAACTTCTTTCCTGCAATGCCTTATCGTTTGTTATAGTGATCATAGGCACCTGCAATGCAGGACGCCTCTAGCTTGCGCTCTGTTGCCATGGCAATCCGTCAGGCTCTCCGTGATTACCTCGCAAGAGTCCGATGATGTCACAGAGGGAGCACACTCCATCTACATAGACCCCCCCCCCCCTCATTAACAGCAGGGGTCGCTGTCCCCATGCACCCCCATTGTTGCAGCAGGAGGCTGGCTATTGGTGACAGCCGGCTCCCGCTGCCGGATAGCGCAAGATCTCTTATGATCCTATCCTCATGGCGTAACTGTACATCCTGTTGCGCCAAGTACCTCTCTGCCAGGACATAGTTACGCCCAGTGGTGGGAAGGGGTTAAAGAGGGTTTCCTACCATTGACATGCAATGTCTGGTGGGACATCCACCAGCTGTCATACGGGGGGTCCACGGACACTTTTTACCTTCATGACTGGGGAGTGACAGGAACAGCTGAGCTGGTGTTTCGTTCACTCTTCATTGAGTGCCAGGGGGTTTGCCATATATATGTGTAGTAAAACTGTAAATAATGTAAATTCTAATAATAATGGGGGTCTTGGTGCTAAACTCCCACCGATCATTCATGCCAAGTCTGTAGAATCATTGTACATTGTGCTGTGTACTGGGTGGGTGGTGACATATCTCAAAATCTCGGCTTGTGTGGTAAGAAAACGACGTGCAGTGTCAGCGGTACGGGAAAAGCATAAAATACTTTATATCTATGGAAAAACTTCTAATTGGTTTCTATAAAGGGGATGTTCGCAGATCTGCAGGTGCAAACTTTGCTGTGGTTTTTAACATGGATTTTTGTGCAGAATTCACCCCCTCATTAAGAGAGGAATCCCACAATGTAAATGGTGATAAAATTGACATGATTAGGTTCTGCACAGCATGTCAATTTCTGCAGGGGTTTTGTGTGGATTATTTCGGCACATCTTGGGTGCCAAAATATGTGACCATTTTGGTCTCTTACACTGGCCCCACTACTTTTAACCCCTTCCCGCTGCAGGGCGTAAGTTTACGTCCTGGCAGCCTGGTACTTCCCGCAACAGGACGTAAACTTACGTCCTGGAGATAGCGCGGGATCACATATGATCCCGCGCTATCCCGCAGTGGGAGCCGGCTGTCAGTCACAGCCGGCGTCCCGCTGCAACAGCGGGGGGGCATCAGAGATACGCCCCCCGCTGTTAACCCCTTCCCTGCCGCGATCTAAGTAGATCGCGGCAAAGGGTTCACAGAGGGAGCGCGGCTCCCTCTGTGTCTCCGGCCGGAACTCGCGATGTCATCGCGAGAGCCCGGCCTGTCACCATGGCAACAGGACGCCAGACACTGGCGTCCTGTATTGCCTATGCCTGAGATCGCTGTATAAGCGATAAAGCATGGCAGAGCAGTAGCACTGCCATGCCTTATGACAGCGATCATCAGAGCAGTGGTTAAAGTCCCTCAGAGGGACACAAACAGTGTAAAAAAAACAGATTAAAAAAAGAATTTAAAAAAAATGTAAAAAAAAAGTAAAACCATTTTTTTATACTTTCTCAGATTAGCATAAAAGGTAAAAAAAAAAAATCCCACATATTTGGTATTGTCGCGTCCGTAACGACGCGTACAATAAGTTGCACATGCTTTTGACTGTGCACGAAAAAAAACACTAAAAAAAAACACTAAAAAACTGAGGCAAAATGCTAATTTTTAGTATTTTGCCTCACTAAAAACACAATAAGTGATCAAAAAAAGCCGTATGTACCCCAAAATGGTACCAATAAAATCTACAGCTCGTCTCTCAAAAAATAAGCCCTCACAGAGCACCGTACATCAAAAAATAAAAAAAAAAAGTTACAGGACTTTGAATGCAGCAATTTAGAAAAAAAAAAAAAAAAAGATTTCCAAGAAAAAGGGTTTTTATTGCAGAAAAGTGGGAAAACCTAAAAAAAATGTAAGAATTTTGGTATCGTAACCGTACCGGTCCGCAGAAAAAAATGGAATGTCTAATTTATGCTGCATGATTAACACTGTAAAAAAAATCTATGGCAGAATTGATGCGGTTTCTCTCCCTGCGATCATTAAAAAAAAATATAAAAGTTTTACAATATTAATGTACCCAATGTACCCAAAAGTGGCACCGATAAAAACTACAGTTCGCCACGCAAAAAACAAGCCCCCATATGGCCGCGTCGACGGAAAAATAAAAAAGTTATGACTTGATAAACGGAGAAGAAAATCCGCCAAAAATTGTTGCGTCCTTAAGCCCAAAATAGGCCATGTCATGAAGGGGTTAAAAGAGTGGGCATGACTTAGGCTCCCTGCAATCGAAAGGGTCTGATTCTGCCTGCGGGGGCCCACAGTGCAATCCGACCCTATGCCCGGCCGGTATCCGTGCATACCTGTCTGGTAATATACACCAGGACTGACAATCCGTCTTTGGCACATGGACAACCTGAAAAGATGCTAAATGTATTAAGAGGAGGGCGCCACTGAGTACATATAGTACACTTTATGCCAGCACAATGTTTACTAAAGGTATAAATCTGCTCCTATGTGTTTGCTGCCCCAAAAATGCCTTGCGTGAGCTAGAGAATATATGGTGGGTGCCAACAACCCCAATGCTATTAATCTTACTGTGGTGTCGAAACACTGTATTGACTGTCATGAAGGTAATATATCTACCTTTGCCTTTCAGGGTGTTGATAGTTAATGGACCATGAAGGGCCGCTAACCAAAACCAACTGCTGTACAACAGAGAAGCAAAGTGGATTTGTTTACTGTACATGATTATTCCATCTACGCTCATTGTAATTTTAGGGTTTGTTATATTAGGATTGAAGCATCTTTTCGTATAATAACATGTATCAAAGTCGTGATGTTTAAGATACATGTGTGTATTCAATACTCGTATGTTTCTATCATGTTATTGAGTTGCAGGTATTTAAATTATTTGGCGGGTTGAGGAGCTGCTATTGGTCTGCCATAAGCCCCTCACAGAGCCTGCACTGCCCCCCTAGTGCCGGTTAACCCTACCCCGGCAGTCCTGACATGAGAGGACACAGACCTGCAGAGCCGGCAGCTTCCAGGACCTCTGATGATGTCATGTGATACCCTTTGTGGGAGAAGTCAGGGATCATATGACTATGGGAGAGATAAGTAAATGTAGGACTCTGCCATGTTCTGTGTTGGAGGGGGGGGGGGGGGGGTGCGCGGGTGAACATGGCTTGATGCTTATTCGAGTAACAAGCACCAGCGAGTATGCTAATGCTCGACTGAGCATCAAGCGTGGCAGAGCATGTTCGCTCAATTCTACTTGGTAACCTTTACCCACTCTTCCTTGCAAAAGCATACCAAATCTGTCAGATGGCGAGGGCATTGTGTGTAATGCCCTCTTCAGGTAAAACTACAAATCTTCAATGAGGTTCAGGTCTGGGCCATTCCAAAACTTTGATCTTCTGATGTAGCTATTCTTTTGCTGATTTGGAGGTCTGCTTTGGGTTGTTGCCGTGCTGAAAGGTAAAATTCCTCTTCAGCTTTTTAGTAGAGGCCTGAAGGTTTTGTGCCAAAATACACTGATATTTGGATCTGTTAACAATTCCCTCCACCTTGACTAAAGCCCCAATCACAATCCCTTACAAACTACAATTAATGTTTAGCTTTATGCCTTCTCTTGTCCCTTCTCCATGCACAGGAAATTTGCACAATCCTGTATTTATGCATCACCTGTGTTCAAGCAGATCTAGGAATTTGAGAATCTCAGACTTTAACTACTGCCCTTTATCGAGCATGTATCAAACATTACAAACCTATGAAAATCTGGATTACTTCTACCAAAGCGATGAGCATCATTAAAGCCTTAGTGTGTGCTGTCTGCATATAGATATCACTGTTGATTGCAGCATGTAAGCAATTGACAGAGGGAGGGAGCTCCAGATGCGACATCACAAATGCAGATATCTATATTTCAGCTTAATCTGAAAATGTAGGTTTGCTTTAAAGGGGGTTAATACAATTTACATTTGACACAAGTATGAAAGCGATTCATAGGATATCCCCTCATGTATCTGAATGCAGGAGTAAACCACAAAGGTCTTCCATAGCTCTAGTATGTAGACATAATTAGATCATGCTTTGCGATGGGCATGTGTGGTACTCACAACCAGTATCTTCATGTACTTTAACAGTGTCCTGCTAATGTAATATATTTTAGACCAAGATGAGACCTCCCTCCCAACCACCTTCATTCCAAGTCTACAGGATCACTTGCTTAGAAAAACACAACACCATTTAGGGGGAAGAAAGTTATTTATTCAATTTTCTGTCCAAATTCAATTTTTTTTTCCAGTTGCGATTTATGAGCCAATTCATTTTGGGCATTTCAGAACAGAACTGTGGAGTAAAGGGAATATATAAAGCTAAAACCATGCCAATTGATTGTTTCTTTTAATTCTCCACAGTTCACACATCAGTAAGTGCTGCTGACACATTCTTAGTGTATAAATAGATGAATTTTACATACAGGTCACATTGTAACAATTTCAAAATAAGTGAATACAGCACAGCAGTATTCAAGAAATGCTTGCCCATAACAAGTAGGGGAGGAAGAAAAACCCTCTCAAACCACTCTGATCACCAAGACATGTTGCACATCCTTGGTATGGAAATGTACTTTGCCATTAAAGTAAGTCTTCTGCAGACAGCAGTCTGCCATTAAAACATAAGATTGTCAGAATTAAAGCCTTATAGTGAACAAACTCTCCTATATGGGTAAAAGGATACATCTCCCGAAACATCCGAGGAAAACAAAAAAGTTAGCAGTGCTTTCACAGCAACCAGCCTGTTCACTCAAAGCTGGATTACCTCCTGCAGAGTAGCATAGCAGCAGCCACATGGCGGTTTCCATCTCCTCAGGCTGTTACACACAAGGGGTATTGGAAATGTGTATTATGAGGCCAGATCTATCAGAATTGCATCTGTATTTGAACTCCTTGGTATTTTGACTTTGACAAAAAAGACATTTTTTGCACATTAGAAGATACCAATGAATGCAGATACAGATTCCAATTCTACTGCATCCACATAAAAAAAAAATAAAAAAAATTTCACTCCAGTAGGGGAGTAGTACAACTAAAAATGGACCAGTCTAGTGCATACTGCATTAAAAAAAAAGCAAACAAAAAAAACAACATATCCCATGTAAACAGTTCCATAGATCAACATTAGTTCTGTATTAGGCCTCATTCACACAGGTGTACTTCCGTTTCAGTTCAGGAATACACATCTGGTTGTTTTTATTTTTCTCCGCACATATACATTGCATAGTTCATGCAAAAAAAAAATTATGCATAAAATATGCAGCAAGAGTGTATCATGCATATTCATGCAATCCTGTTCACTTTAATGGCCTATTTCAGTCTAATAGACCAAAAGACATGATGCAGCTTCTTCCCCCCACGCAGATACAGGAGGTCTCAATATTGCAATGCAATAATGGGGTTTCAGTACCTCGCATTACGTTCGTAAGAGTAAGTGCATAATTTGGAGCAGAACTACGCCTGTGTAAATGAGACAGAATACAGATTAATACTACATGAAAATAGACTCATCTGAAGACAACCCTAGGGTATGTTCACATGGTGAGATTTTGCCTCCAAAATCCACATCTTTTTGGTGTTGAGCCATATTCAGAATTTCCC
This sequence comes from Eleutherodactylus coqui, assembly GCF_035609145.1. Classification (NCBI taxonomy): domain Eukaryota; kingdom Metazoa; phylum Chordata; class Amphibia; order Anura; family Eleutherodactylidae; genus Eleutherodactylus; species Eleutherodactylus coqui. Next base: position 323,223,199 of record NC_089837.1, on the reverse strand, counting down.
CTATTATTGGACAAAATCCACACATGGCTTTTTAACATGGCAAGTCTTGTTTCTGCATCAAAGAGTGACACGTCGCAGCTTTTAGAGGCAGAGTCCACGAGGGCATCATCCCACAGTGTGAATACACCCCAAGTATGTTCACATGTTGCGGATTTTTTGCAATAGAAAAAGGTCTACTAGCAGAGTGAATGTGATTAAAGCAAATCCCATTCACATATAGGAGTTCAAACAAAGCTGCAGACCCGCTGTGGAAATGCCGCAACGTGTGAACACACCCTTACAGGATTTTTACCCCCTAATACGCATTGTCTTTTAGAACCCGTTTTTATTTTTGCAAAATGAAAAAAACGACTAAGTTATGACTGCCATCTTAGTACTACAGGAGAAATATGGTAGAGAAAGGCCAAAATTTGGGGGCACAAGTATTACCGCATCTCATCAGAGCACTGTAAATGCAATACTGTTTCCACAGGTAACATGCAGAAAGCCAACTGATGGCATGTAACAGGACTGTACTCTACACATCCTGTAGCGCCATGCGAGTACCTCTAAAGTCTTCATAAGGCTTCCTACATGGCCAAGCGCGATATTGGGCTGTGAAACTCAGCCCGATATCGCGCTTGCCAACGTACGATCGTCCCACGGATGCAAGGCGTTTTTCTTTAAAAACACCTCCCAATCACTTCAGGTAGAGGTATGATACTGCATTAAGAGGATCGGCAAGTGTATCCCATTGTTTTCAAGGGAAACCTTGCATTGCATGCCGTGCAATGCGTTTTACAGCCCCATTGAAAACAATGGGTGACGCGTTCACAGGAACGCAAAAAATTAGAACATGACAATTTTTCCCCACTCGTGTACATGGCTCCATTCAAAAGAATGGGGTTCATATTCGTGCGTCTCAGCATACAAAGCTCATCTGGTTTTCTCGGCCGCGTGAAAGCGGCCTAATTCTGTGCACAGTTTTTCAATTCAAGGCAAGCCTGCAAGTTACAATTCACAGTCCACATGTGCAAGTAGGTTACCATCATGATCTGTTAATGGCCCATACAAAGCGTTGACAGAAGGTACAGTGCAATCACATACGTATGAGTAGAGTCCGCTAACCCTGCTAAATATTTTAGAAGATCATCAATTTCAAAAGGAGCAGTTTAAGGAATGTCCAGTCTTCTAACAGGAATCCAGGCTGTGGAGGAGGTAAGGCAGTTGTTGTAGAGTAGAAGAGCAGTCAAATGGGGCTTGTTGTGTCATTCCACCATTACAAAGGTAATCATATATAGGATGACGTCACTATCCACATAGGATAAGGAATTCTCCTAAATCATGGAATGAAGGCCCATGCAGTGCAGTTCATTCAATCTGAGCAACATTTCATATATACTCCATTTACTAGAACATCTATTTACAGTTTCACAATGAGACCGAGTAGTGGGAGTACCCAGCCTGTAAAATATAACAAAAATACATCTATTTATACAAAAACAATGTCATCAGATCTGAGCAGCTCAATTTTTTTTTTTGTTTTTTTTTTAAAGTTTTTAAGTATAAAAAAATGCTTCATTTGCACCAATCCCACTACAGAACCAGTTACAATTGATAACACGAGAACGTGTACATATTTATACTGGCACTTTGTGCAAAGGCTACACCGACACACGGATGTGTTCTTTTAAACAAAATATTCAATATTTGAAGTCATGGCTTATGCACGACTACATTCAGCAGTTTGTACTAAAAAATACTTTATCTCCGCAGATGACCCTGCTTTCATTTACATATGCTACAACTTTTACAGGTATTTACAGAACCCTCAGGTTCTAGTTACTACATACTAGATTGAAGATAATTGCAGAATAGCAACTGAAGAGGTCCTATCACAGTAACAAGAGAAAAAAAAATTTTTTTTGACTAAGCTAGTTGAACTTTTCAAGAGTTCTGAACCCCTGGTGCAAAATATTAGTGTCTGAATATTGCCAGATGCCTGTTAATATGTGAAGGGTTAAAAAGGAGTCCTCAAGGCTCCTATTTGGGGTGCTTGCATACAATTTACATCACCCAAGCATCCACTTCCTGGCTGAGGACAGCGTGGACGTGCTCGAATGAAGTACGCCATTAAGACTAGTGATGTGACCTATAGAAACATTCATTAGCAATGCTTTTATATGGTTTCTCATTTAGGTTCAGTGGTTCTTAAAAGTTTAAATTAGGGTTAAAATAAGAGTGTCTGTGCTTGTACATGACATCTAATAAAATATCCAACTGGAAAAGCCTCCAAATTAGAGACAACCAGCAATGGGGGACAATAAAGGCTCAAGCACACTGCTGTAATTTCGGACTGTGTGCCGTCTGCATATAATAGCCTATTTAGACAGATTTCCCAAAAATGATAAAAATTGCAGTATGTCCTCTTCTTGCTCATTTTCACAGACTAGAGTAGGGCATACAGTGTATGGGATCCATGAGCACAGACAAGACGGATGGTGTCCATGTACTATGGGAGCAACTCCCACTCTGCTACGTGCATGCAGCCTGAGAGGGGAGGGGGGAAAAAAACTAAATAAAAGCTCCCTAGAGTTAAAACCAGATTGGTATTCCCGATTTTGGCAGTCATTGTCAGTGCAAACCTGCAATTCAATTGGCACATACTGTTCAATATAAAACATATTTGCTCAGCAAACAAGTAGGGGGATCCTTCTTGGCATCACAGGCAAATGTGGGCTTTTGAAAATAAAAGGAATGATCAAGCAATCGGGCAAGATTAAGGCTCCTTTAACACGGAGCGATAAATGGATCGCATGAGCGAATGACAGTTCATCCGTGCAGCCTGTTTATACAGGCAGATAAATCATTCACCGTACTAGTGAACGATTTTTATGGCTGCATAAAATGGATGAACGAGAAGTGAATGTATTCTTTTGTGGTTCAATCGTTGGGCATGTTTACACTGAATGATTATCGTTGAAATTCACACAATCCAACGGTTTTTAAACAACAATCATTCTGTATAAAGGGCCCAAGCCTTTGTTTACAATAGGCTAGTGCAGAATTTGCATTACCAGGCAACCTATATAAGAAGGGGGGATGGTTAGATGGAGTCCTTCCTTCAGATTATGCAAAAACAGTGCGGCTCATTTGAAGGCTGGCTGGACAGTGCTACTCATTCCAAACCAGCCTTCAATGAATTCAGTTTTATGGCGAGTGCAAAGTATTGTCTAAACATAGTTTGAGTAGATGGAAAGGAAGTTCAGCGAGAGATGCACAGAAGATGCTGTAAAAAAGTGCTTCTGATGCAGGAGCCTTCATGGAAGTTTCTCTAGATAGTTCAGTCTAGCTCTGGAGTGAGGTTAGGCAGAGGCAATCCAGTCCGTATTGGTTGGTGTGCCTAATGATGCAATACAAAGACATAGGTATGAAGGACAGTCTTCAGCTTGCTACTCTACAATCATCTGTAAATGCTGTATTGATTTGGTCCAAGCTGCTCAGGCCTGAACCTTCAGCAGTGTTTTGAGCTGGAAGGACATTAATTCTTTCTCGGCAGGACTACAAGACAGATGTACCCAGTGGCTTGGAGGTTTTGGAAGAACACTTGGTGACGGTGGCTCACTAAATTTGGCACCAGCATAATTCTGGTTATCTTGACCATTCAAGAGGTTTTTGGATCCATGGAACCCAGAAGTCCAGTTCTGGTTTGAAGACCGGTTATTGTTGATCACTCGATTCTGCATGGCCTGCCACGCTAGCCCAGCTGGACCACAACCTCTGTCTTTACCGTGAGAAGTGTTCATCTTCTGGTTGTTTCGCTCTAATAATTTCTGCCGGTTGTTCTGTTTGCCAACTTTATGTCTATGCTGCTGAACAGGAATGTTATATCTCTCACCTCCACCCATCTTCAAGATTGATGTCACCTGAAATGAGGAAAAATAAAAGCCACAACTTCAACAAGAGATTAAACCTTCTACAACAGACATGCATAGTTATACCCATTTGAAGGCAGCCTATGAATTTGCACAATCTGGAGGCTCAGTTACAGCAAATGTGGACTGATATGCCGCAGGATACCATACAGGTCCTGTGTTCCTCCATGCCCACCCATATCACATCTAAGCTATAGGTGGTAAAACAGGGTACTAGAGCCTCCATGCCCACCCATATCACATCTTACATCTAAGCTAGAGGTGGTACAAAAGGGTACTAGAGCCTCCATGCCCTTCCCCCCGTAGCACATCTTACATCTAAGCTAGAGGTGGTACAACAGGGTACTAGAGCCTCCATGCCCACCCATATCACATCTTACATCTAAGCTAGAGGTGGTACAACAGGGTACTAGAGCCTCCATGCCCTTCCCCCTGTAGCACATCTTACATCTAAGATAGAGGTGGTACAACAGGGTACTAGAGCCTCCATGCCCTTCCCCCCGTAGCACATCTTACATCTAAGATAGAGGTGGTACAACAGGGTACTAGAGCCTTCCTTTAAGCGTTTAATAAAGTTATCCTTTTGCGCTGATGTTGTAATCACTTAAGTTAACATTACAATCACAGCGAAAGTTTCATTCTATTTTGACAACTGGGGGTGGTGATTTTTTTTTCCTTTCTACTCACAATTGAGTATGTAGACTTCTGAAAGTCACCTCAGAACTGAATTAGTCCCTTAAGTTTTTTTTTTATAATTTTTTCAAAATTCAATAAATCAGTTTTAAAAGTTACACACTTTAAGTGTCCTTTTTATTTCTTTTGGACATCAAAAAGTGTACCAAAATACAGTGCATATAGCAAATATTAAATACTTTGTGTAGCATAATCATTTGTCTTACTAGCAGAAAAATTCAAAGTTTGAAAATTGCTAGTTTTAAGATTCTTTAAAAAAAAATTTGAGATTTCTTTAATTTCAATAAAACAAAGACATAGCGACTAAACTTCACCACTAACAGACACCCACAATCACTAAAAGCATGCCAAAGTTATTACCACTTAAGGTGACATGTAAGAATTTGAAGGGGGGCCTGGTCAGAAAGGCCAAAGCGGACTGCTGGAAGGGGTGGGGGTGGTTGGGGGGGGGGGGGGGGAGGAGCATGGTTAACCCCTTTGTCATTATGTAGCCCCAGACATACCTTGCAGCAGATCCCTCAGAGACCTCCACTCCTCCAGACCTCAGATGCAGTAAGGATTGTACTACCCGCTGTGATCCCGTCTTCCACTTGCCAGACTGTTTTTGCATGGGCCAGTGAAGTTCCAAAACCAACATGAATCCCCTTGGCACGAAGCTGCAGGGGGATATCGAGGAGTGAAGTCTGTGCAGCTGGAAGAGAAAACAGAAGACAGTTTAATATACATATTCATAAGGGGAGGAGCAACAGCCAGCAGTAAGTGTGGGGCTATTATAACAAGGGAGGACACCTAGAATGGACTCGCTTATTGTTCTACCTACAAATATTAAGATTACATTCACAAATACCGCCCCCCCCCCCCCCCCAGCAAGTTCTTCACAATATAAAGTTTTCACGCTGCCATCCACAAATTATACTTTTAGCTACAGAACACACAAGTAGAGTCTAAAAGACTATGTAAAGTCACTTGTGACTGTTACCGGACCAATACAAGATGAAACCTCAGCAACATAAAGGCTGCGGCCACCAACGGTCTTTTATTTGCGAACGGATCAGTGTGTTAAAGGCCGGCTGCACCCAGACGGGCCAGATTCTGCATGTGGAGCCCGCAGTGGAAAGTGGCCCGCGGCCCCACATTCTTTTCTCTACCTTCTACATTGTGGATGACCGTGGACATGCGCAGAACAGCTTTTTCTTCAATCCCCACCCCCTGTGCAAGGCAGTAACGCACGTACCCGCAACGTCTGTTGAGGACGGGCCACTTCCACTTTAATGTTAGCCAGTTGTGTGGAATCTGCTGCGATTTTTTCGTCGCTCGCAGAAAACGCAATTCAATTCAGTGCGTGCACAAAAAAAGTGCTTTTGCATTGCATGAACGCCGACCTTTGATTCCGCAATGCAAAGCTGTTAGTGTGCAGTCGGCCTGAAACGTAGCTTTATTTTACAACTGTACATGTGGCTGTATCAACAGGGCTGGTAAACAATAGTTTGTGTCTGGCCCCTAGTACACACAATATACAAAAAAAAAATTAAAATCTGTCTGACCGTTGTGTTTTTTTGGACAGAAAATACAACTCCTGCAGGTCAGCGGATTATACCCCATCAAATGGTGGTAAATACACTTGTTTACAAAAAAAAACAACACAGAAATAACAGGGCGCTTTCACACGGGCAGAATTATTTTGCCAGGACAGAGCTGAATTTGTGGTCCTGCAGAGGGGTCGGCACAACTAGTGTAAGTTATTGAATTAACCCTTTCCAATCGCTATCCTGGTTTTCCTAGTGGTCTTACTCTTTCTGCTGTTAAACAATGGCACCATCTGCTGGCTAAAGCCAGTACTGCATGGGGTGACACATTGGATGGGCTCCGACAGCAGAGAGGCTGGCAATATACAGTAAGAGAACCCTGACGGACATCTTCCAAAATCGGAGCTGTACAGCCTTAAATCATAATGTCTTCAGAGGTCAGACAGTGGATTGGAAAGGGTTAAAGTTAGTTAAATACACCAGCGATTTTGCTTAAAAATAAGTATTTAGCCGTAGGGGTTTGGCACAACCTACTACAGTAGGAAGTCCTGATGTGTCCTGTGTGACCAAGGCTGCCTTCATATCTGCGTCAGAGAAATCCCCTGGCCGAACAGGACCATCTCACAACAGAACAAGAACAGACCCCATTGATTAGAGGGGGGGGTTCTTCCAGCTAAGCATTTCACCAGGAAAAAAAACCCACAAAAAAATAAAACCGCATCGCACGCAGCACAGCTTTTTGCGATATTTTTGGCTAGATCCTCTAAAGAGATCCCAGTGCGGACCTGGTGAGGGGAGTTATATGAAGGATGCCTCCAGGATTATTAGGTTAGATAACAGTATTTAGCATGGATTTCTCTAAATGGCACAGAAACGCCTTATTTGATAAATAACCAGAACTAAAACTAAGCTGAAGTCAACCAGGATTTTACTGGATACATTTTTGCCAACATTCTTCTGCTCTTACAACAAAACAAAGTGCTGCTGTGACCCCCCAAGGGGCAACAAAGAAAAACTACTTCTGGGACGAGACAACAAGAGCAGATTGGGGTGGACGCGTGACGTCACTCGCTGCCGCCCGACCACAACAATAGCAGCTGCTCCGGGGGCCGCACTAGGGGGGTCCTAGACTAGCCATCACATACAGCGACAACAATGGCAACCTTACGAAATAAGGTATACAAAGTTACGGCATCTCCCTGTCCAAGAAACACACGAGCCAAAAAAGGTACAAAGACACAGGAGCAACGACGACAAGCCCCCCACCCGCAGGCGCGCCCTCTCCCAGCGCCCCGCCGACCCCCGGGATCCAGTTTGGAAAGTTTGAACACAAAGTATCGAAAACAGAAGATTGCGTAAGCGGAGCTCGGAACAAAGAGGCAGCAGAACATGGCGGCGGAGGGGAGGGGCGCCGCTCCAGCCAGCGGCTACTCACCAGACTTCCTTCCACACAAGCGGCTCCTCGTCTCTTCGCACTCCGCTGAACTTCCAACGCCACTCCGTGTCGCCCTCTCCGCGCTGCTCCGTCCTCCCCAGCAGCTGCTTCTCCCTTCGAGTCCGACTCACAACTCTCACCGCGACCTTCCCTGCTAAGCAAGAAAGAAATGGAGTGATGTCTCCGCCCACTTCCTTCCTAACCAATGGGAGAGCAGGGAGGAATCCGGGCCCCAATCAGAAGGCTCATTCCGTGAGTGGAGGCTGTTGCAGTGCGGCTTCGGAGTTCTGCTCGTAGGCCCCGCCCCCTGTTTCCATTTCGTGTCTCTTGTTATTGTGTGAGGGGCGGGGGAGGGGAAGCTGGTCGGCAGAAAGTTACTACATCCGCCTGGAAACTAGCGGGGTGGAGGGGAAGCAGGGGGCACCGCGGCGTGTGCCAGCTAATATACTGCTGGCTTTGTTACACTGTGAGGAGGGCGAAGATGTCCTCCAGCCACACAGCCTCAGCCCAAGTAACCCTCACCTACAGACTAAAAATCACCCGACAACAGCGTTACCGATGTGGGCAAAACCATTTTACAGAACCCCCCCGAACAATAGGTATATAGTTTTCAAGTGTATATAGTATATAGATTCAACCAGGCAGAAAGTGTTCAGTCCTGCCGCAGCGCCCCCGCAGGCAACATAAAGAATTACACTGTTCCCATTTAATTCAAAGACTGGAAAATCTTAACTGAAGGATTATCCTTCAAAAGAGCGAAAGTGAGCAATAACCGTTCAGTCTAAACGCCAACGAATGAGAATTGTTCATTTTTCATTCGTCTAATTTCAGCCCGCATAAAAATCATGGTTGGCTCATTCACTTATCGCTGCGTCTAAACGCTCCCCGCTCAGCGTGTAACATAGACTGTGAGCATGGAAAAGGAAGTGCGCGATTGTCAGCGATGATCTGCCCGTCTAAACAGGCTGCATGAGCGCCAACAACTAGCGGTGGCGTCACCCGTTCGTGCAAACCAGAATCGGCTCGTCTGAAAGGGGGCATTAACCCTTTAATGAAATCCTTACAGCATTTAGCAAGAAGTGTATGGATGCAACGTAATGGCCGCCAGGGCGGAGAGGACAGCCGATCGTCAGGCAGGTGCGCTTCAACCGCACAGATGATTGGGAGCACAGGGGAAAGGAAAGATACCAGCATGTGCCAGGCCACACGGGTCATTAATGAAAGCTGTGAGGCGGTCTGCCAAGAGAGAGCAGCGGTGCCATGGCTGGCGTGCTTGGTACAGAATGGTCGCCCTGTAATCCTACACTTCCCTGTAGGCCGAAATACGCATCAGCGAAAAAAGGCCACAACCAAGTGGCAGCTAAAATTTGTGTTTCCTCGTCCAATTACACTGCCAGGTGCGGCGCATAGACGCCACAGCCCAGAATTCCCTCAGCCGCCATAAATGCTCAGCATGGCTTCTATTAGTTAAACAGAGTCAGCTGACATGGTTTGTAGCGCTAGCCGCTGCTAAACTCCCTCCCCCTCCCCTTGCCGGAAGCTCCCATAGAAGCCTATGGCAGCCGCCAGCTGATCATGGCCGAAAGATAGGGAAAGATCTATCTTTTCCTTCCATGTCAAAACTTTGGCCGGTGTATTCGGCGCCAATGTCCTATTATCCTGACCGCAGGCAAAAAAACACACATTGGAAGCCAGTGCTTAAGATGGTCGCGATTTTTAATAGTGGCTGAATTAAGAGAAGAGATAGGAAAGACCCCATCAGGACTGCTGACCCAAACCACAGAGAAGCTCTAGGGATGAACCAAAGAGCACAAAAAGGAAGGTTCTGGAACGAATACCATTAGGGATGAAGGATCCTTCCTAAGGCCCAATGCCCACGGATGGATTTTTGCTGCAGTATTCGCAGCCAGACACCCGCCGCGAATTCCACAGCAATGTTTGTCCATAGACATGCTATGTTCAAAGATTCTTCCATGCCCACGAGCGGAAATCAACTGCGATTTTCAGCTCGCAGGGTAATATCGCGGCATTCTCTATTTGGTGCGGGAAATCGTACGGACGGCTTCCATTCCAGCCAATGAAAGCCATTCAACCCGCGGCGATTACAAAATGTCAATTTTGAAATCGCCGCGGATCCACGTCATCGTGGCGCGTCATGCACTGCGCATGCGACGGCCGAGACAGTCACGGCAGATCCGGACAGGTGAGTATGTGTCTCTGGCTGGGCACCGGATCTGATTCTGCTGCGAGATTTCACAGTCGGAATCCAACCCGGCCGTGGGCATGAGGCCTTAATCTAATTGAGAAAACCCAAGTAAGGGTCCTAGCCCACAATAAAGGACACCCCACCTTAGAGGGTACGGGGGAGATTGCAGTCCCAAATATCCCAATTTCTGGAAAGTATTCTACGACTGCAGAGGACAGTTTGGCAATGTTATTCCACGGCTCAGTGATCCACATTTCGCACTCTTTCGTAAAAATCTGCACCAGCAATGATGTTATAGAGACAAGTAGTGAAAAAGTTGTGTAAGCAGTATAGATGGTGGTTACTTTCAATACATAAACCAGACAGTTGCCAAAAAGGCTGATGACATATAAAAGACCTAATATACTGAGGGTGCTTTCAGACCTGCGCCCCGCTATATGGCTCAATTCAGGAAGCAGGAAAGGTAAATCCCCACTAGAAACCTAACAGACCAATTATAAATCAGTGGGTGAAAAAAGGATCAAAGCGGTTAATAACGGATCGTGACAAATATGTTATGGATATGGCAAAAATGGAAGCCATGGTGCAAGTATGAAAGTAGCCTGTTAGGTAACATGCTCTTGCTTCAGTGATGTGACTGCATGGCAATGGTCTCTTGAATTGCGGAAATAGCAGTCTGCTGTGCTGTTTTTTCCATAACTCCCATTCACTTCTCTAGAAGTTACAGAAACAGTGGGGTTTTTTTGTAATAGTTTTTAATTTTTTTTGTAATCCTGGCTCGCATCCACGGCCACCAGGGCTGGGATTACATAAATAGTAGAGATGAGCGAACCTACTCATTTCGAGTAATTACTCGATCGAGCACCGCGATTTTCGAGTACTTCCGTACTCGGGTGAAAAGATTCGGGGGGCGGCGGGGGGAGGCGTGGCGGAGCGGGGGGTAGCAGCGGGGAACAGGGGGGAGCCCTCTCTCTCTCCCTCTCCCCCCACTCCCCGCTGCAACCCCCCACTCACCCACGGCGCCCCCCGAATCTTTTCGCCCGAGTACGGAAGTACTCGAAAATCGCGGTACTCGGGCGAAAAAGGGGCGTGGCCGAGTACGCTCGCTCATCTCTAATAAATAGCCAAACTGGCTGCAAAGGTCAGCTGGGTTGGGGAACCCTAGAAGTGGGACCCGCATCTCTCAGACATATATGGCATATCCTCTGGATATGCAATTTTATCCAAATTACAGATTTGGGCATTATTTTACATCCGTATTTTAAAGCCAAAATCTGTTGTGGATGCAAAAACAAGAAGCATAAAAGATCCATATCTGCTCTTAGCATCAAAATACTAAAGTAAAATACTAACTAAGGCCCCCTGCACACGGGCGGAAATTCCGCGACAGGATTTCCCGCAGAATTTTTGCCCATGCCCGCCTGCATAGGATTGCATTAGAAAACGCAATCCTATGCAGACAGCCGCAATTCGTCCGTGTGAAAACACTCGGGGAAAACAAATCGCGGCATGTACTATTTCTGTGCGGGTCTCACAGAGGCTGGCACAGAAATGTCACTCCCGACGCGTTGGCTCTGCGCATGCACCGGCTGGGCTGCAGCCGGCACATCACATCACAGAGCTGACGCGGAAGAAGGTGAGCTGCACTGGTCACTGCAGGGGTACAAGTCGGATCCTGCTGCGAGAATTCTCGCAGCGGGATCCGACCCAGCCTTTTGCAGGCCACCTAATTCTCCAATGTGTGAAGAAGGCCCTATACATATGATCATTTATATGTCTAATTACAAAATCCATTTTTAACCCACTCAGGCCTGCGACATGGGGATGAACTTGGAATCATAGTGGTGTGTCCAACAATTACCATTCCAGGAAATGCTACATTTTGTCTGGGAGGTTTGTCTTGTTTATTTTTTTTATCTAGAGAATTGTTATTCTGTTCCCTCTATCAGGTTAACAAGCCTTGATAAACCAGTTCACCCAACAATAGGATCTGCAAAGAACCTTGTGTGTAGAATACTTGTTTACAAATAAACTCTTCACATTGTTGCATTACTGTAGTGTCTTTATTTTAATTTCACCCCCTCCCCGGTTTTCTGTATTAGCTCTTGTTACTTTCTGGGCCCTGATTACTAGTCTATTGTCAATTTGGAGGTCTGCACCACCTAATGTCAAACATCACATCAGCCATTGTCTGCCCACCTGACAATAGATTAGTATTGGGCTCCAAAACAGAACCATTGTGGGGGATGAAACAAAGGAAAGACTCTGGAGGACTCAGAAGGGGCACAGCTGTAAAGGTATGCAGCCTTACTAGTCAGAGGACACGATAAATCCGGTTTAAACTGCAAATTATATTAATATTCCTTACTTTAAATACTAACTACAGGTTGTTTTTTTGATTGATCATGATCATTCTGAGTGTGAATTGATATTCTCTAGGGCACAGAACAAGTCTGAGCTTGCACTTTGCATTGTATTGCAAAAAGGAGATTTGCATTGATTGCAGTGATCTGATAGAGGGGTGTGGATTTGACTGTGGAGGGTTTGGCTATGTGCACCCTACAGAATAGTTATGCATAGAGACAAAGAGATTGTTCATTAACAGACATCCTGTGTCATTGATAAGCTTTGTTCACAAATGCGTCAGAAGCTCCGTTCAGAGCCACTGCACAGAATCAACACAAGATCCGAGACCTAATAGTGTAGCATAGCCGAGAAAATATCTCATGGGAGCTTGACAGAAGCCCAAAGGACCATATTTTAGGCAGTGGTGTTCATCAGTAATCGTTTGTGTTTGTCATAGTACATATCTGTCATCTGCTGGCATTCTGTTTTCCTGTTCCTATGAAGGGACAAGAGAATGGAATGCCTGAACACAAGTGTGAAGTAAGCCCTACTAGTGACAAATACCTGTACGCAACCTATTTAGCAATTTCAATTACTACTTCTATGGGGAAAAAAATCATTCTCAATTGTTCAGCATGACTTGCAGAGTTATATGGACTCTTGAAAGATATTTTGGAGGGTTCATTTTTTCATAAGGCTTCCTTTACGCAGTCTTTTTCAGACTTTTTTTGCAGGCAACTTTTTGATATCTGCATTTTTTGTGACATTTTTTGGTCACACAAGGTTTTCTGTTATGTGTGTTTTTCCCTATAGAGAAGCCTATAGGAAAATGCCCCAAAAAAGCACTATAATTAGAGATGAGCGAGCATACTCGCTAAGGGCAATTGCTCGATCGAGCATTGCCCTTAGCAAGTACCTGCCCGCTCGCGTGCAAAGATTCAGCTGCCGGCGGCGGGGAGGAACGGAGGGGAGATCTCTCTCTCCCTCTCTCCCCCCGCTCCCTCCTGCTGACCGCCGCAACTCACCTGTCACCCGCACCGACACCCGAACCTTTTCTTCCGAGCGGGGAGATACCTGCTAAGGACAATGCTCGATCGAGTAATTGTCCTTAGCGCGTATGCTCGCTCATCTCTAACTATAATCAAAGTATGCTGCAATTTACAAAAAATGGCATGGCTTCAAAAAACACAATCAAAAGAAAGAAATAAAAAGCCAAAAGAAAAACCTTGTTGTTTGAACTGTGTTTCATAATACCTTATTGACATACAGCTAACATCTGGACACAACGTTTTTGCAGCAAGAACAAAGCAGGTGGTAAAAACACCAAAAAATGCAAAAAAGAAAGACCACGTACACCAGCCTAATAACATATATGTGTCATATTGTACACTAAAACAGTACTTTAAGAGAGGTATATAGTCTGGTTTAGGTGTTTGATAGTACATGCAGCAGTTTTTCATATAAGATATAATAGTGACACATACATTTCCATTGACATTTACTCGGAATAAAATTACATAACTGTTGTTTATATTAACCACATAAAAATACAAAGTTCTCAGCACATATTTTGATCAAAACATGTAAACCCGCCATTAACGGCCAAGCCCTATTGGACGCGCTTAATGCTGAAAAACACCTCTCACAGCTGTCATTTCAGTCTGTGTGGAGAGAGGGGGGGGGGGGCAGTGAGGGGCCAGCAGACAGCACAGAACAATCTGTAATCCTTCTGCCTGTCCCCGGGGAGGGGTGACATGGACTTTTGCTCTCTGATTTTCACACATGGTGGTCTTTTTCCAGAAAAGGAATGAAAAAATGAGCACTTACTTCTCTAATCACTCCTCTGTGCTGTTTAACCCACTGATACTGCAGTCATTGCTGACTATGGCATCAGGAGTTTTACAGAAAAAGTGTACAAAAAAAAAAAGAACGCCCCCCCCCCTCCCTCTCATAGTTCTTTAAATATTAGACTAACAAAAAAAAACCCTATACATAATTGGTATTGCAACACCGGTGACAACCCATACTATAAGACATCACACTTTTTATCTATCAAAGTAAATATCATAAAATTTCCTGAGAAAAATGCAAAAATAGCATTTTCTGTTCATCTCACTTCCCCAAAACAAGAATAAAAAGTGTTCAAAAATTCTTACACTTCAATTTTTAATAAAAACCACATCCTGGCCTTTAGCAACAAGCCATCATACAGCTCTGTCCGGAAAATAAAAGTGCTATGGGTGTTGGAATGTGGGGACACCCAAAAAGTCCTATTGTAAAGAAAAAAAGACATTGTTTATAGTGTGCAAAAGGAAATAAAACCTCCATAAATGCGGTGTTGTTGTAATTGCATTGAGCCATAGAATAAAGTTCACATAATATTTATACTACTTGGTGAACACAGAACAAATAAATCCCCCAAAACAATGGTGAAATTGTTTTTGTCTCACTGCCTCCCTACAAAAAGAAATAGTAAAAGTTATCCAATGCATTATATGTAACTGAAATTTGTTCCTATAATATGTAGCACTCGTCCCATAAAACACAAGGTGTCATGCAGCCACACGGACAAAAAAAGGAATGATTGCTGGAACACACACAGGGAAACAATTTACTGGTTCTTAAGGCTAAAAGTAGTTATGTCACTAAGGTGTTAAAAATGGATTTAAAGGGGTTGTCCCGCGCCGAAACGTTTTTGTTTTTTTTCTCAACAGCCCCCCCGTTCGGCGCGAGACAAACCCGATGCAGGGGTTAAACAAGAAAACCGCACAGTGCTTACCTGAATCCCCGCGCTCCGGTGACTTCTTACTTACCTGGTGAAGATGGCCGCCGGGATCTTCTCCCTCGGTGGACCGCAGCTCTTCTGTGCGGTCCATTGCCGATTCCAGCCTCCTGATTGGCTGGAATCGGCACGTGATGGGGCAGAGCTACGAGGAGCCGCTCTCCGGCACGAGTGGCCCCATTGAGAAAAGCAGAAGACCGGACTGCGCAAGCGCGTCTAATCGGGCGATTAGACGCTGAAAATTAGACGGCACCATGGAGACGAGGACGCTAGCAACGGAGCAGGTAAGTGAAAAACTTCTGTTTGGCTCATATTTAATGCACAATGTACATTACAAAGTGCATTAATATGGCCATACAGAAGTGTATACCCCCACTTGCTTTCGCGGGACAACCCCTTTAAGGCAAATGAGCTATGTACCAATTACAGGGTTATTACAGATGATCTTCCCGATTTGAAACCCTTATAACTCACGTTTAGGTCTTGTTCAGATGAGCGCTGTTTTGGCGCAGTATAGGCGTGTGAAAAGATTGTGGCTATACTCTACTAAAGATCGCGTGAACAGGTGATTTCCAGCTATTTTAATTAGCTGTAAACTTGCCCGTTCACACGATTGATCGGAGGTGCGTAGTGCGTGTTATCCAGCTCCCATAGGAGTCTATGGAAAGCACGCACCAAAGATAGGTCAGGTCCTATTCTTTCTCACACCACGGACCTTAGACGGGGATTGTAGCCACGCATTGGTGTAAGTATTTAGCGTGTCTAAAATTCCTTCATGTGAACTCTTTCATAGGAAACCATTGGTTCTAAGAGACGCAATCTTTTCACACGCCTCTGATGTGCTAAAACAGCACTCGTGTGAATGAACCCTTAATGACACTCAGATACATACATTTGATATAATTGGAAAGAGAAACTCAAAAAGTTTTGTTGTAAAACTTCAAAAATGTTTTCCACATCAGAGGTACTCAATGTGAGCCCCCTTTGTCACACAACGTATATTGGAGCCTGTAGTCAAGTTGCTGCCATACAAGTTGTAGCTTATCACAATTCATGTCATGGCAGATCTTGGAGATCCTTAATGGTGGGTGGTAAGCGGGGCATGTAGACTCTAACTTTAAGACTCCTCCAGAGAAACAAATCACAAGGCGTAAGATTTGGGGGAATGTGGAGGCCAAGGAAGAGGTTCACTATCGTTATGATTTGCACGGTTAATCCATCAGTTTGGTAGTCACCTATTGAGCTCACTTCTGACTTCATTGTGAAAATGGAAGGGTGGGGTGGGTGGACATCCTGTTGGAGTATGCAACCTGGGATTTCCTGTTCCATCTGCGGCAGAAGCCATATCTGTAGCACGTACGAAATCCCTGGGATTGTTTCCTCATTTAATAAGAAGGGGCCATACACTTTTCTCCAAGTTATAGTGCAAAACACATTGAGCTTGAGGGAGGCGCTCGTATACTCCACGTAGACATGTGGGTATTCCCTCCCCTAGATTCTAACATTAAATTTGTTACCTGTGCCCGAAAGGTGGAAGGCGGCTTCATCAATAAACACCAAAGATTCCATGAAACCATTGCTTTCCATTAGAATCTACATACTCTCACAGAATGAACCTTGCTTTGCTGTCTGGTTTCACTCCACTGTTTCCACGCTTACTGGTGGACGGACGGATGATTTTCATTTACAGATGCAACTTTTTTCTCCTGTCTTCGTTGTCAGGAATATCACCCCAACAATGACTGCGGGAAAATAAAACTTTTTGGGCCCTACTTAGCAAAATAGTCAAATAATAAGACTGTGCTGGTTGCTCATAGTAACCAATCACAGCACAGCTTTCATTTAACCTCAGTAGCTTGAGAAATTAAACACATGCTGAGACAGTTTTTGCTAAATGAAAATTTTTGAGTTTCCATTGATACAAATTTATGTCTGAATGCAGGGGCGTAACTATATAGAGGATGCAGGGGATGCGGTTGCACAGGGGCCCAGGAGCCTTGGGGGGCCCATAAGGCCTCTCTTCTCCATATAGGGAGCCCAGTACTATAATTAAAGCATTATAGTTGGGGGCCCTGTTACAGGTTTTGCATTGGGGCCCAGGAGCTTCAAGTTACGCCTCTGTCTGAATGTCATTAAACGCGAGTTATGAGGATTTCAAATCGGGAAGACAAGTAAATATACAGGGCTATTGCAAATGGAGACTTTAATTTAATATCTACAATTAGAAAAATGACATTTCCAGGAGGGTTTTTGAAATTTTAATGTGACTTAGTGCACGTTCACATGTACCAGAATATTACGCAAGACGCACAGAATGTTCCGCTGTCAAAATCCACAACAAAATTTGCATGTGTAAGGCCTCATGTCCACAGGGAAAATCAAATTTAAAATCCGCAGCGGATCACCCGCTTGCATGATCCGCACCTAAAATTTCCCATTGGAATGCATTGACCACCCGCGGGTAGATAAATAGCCGCGGATGGTATTTTAAAGTGATTTTAAATTTTCAGGCTCGTGAAAAAAACATTTAAGTGCGGATCACGCGTGCAGGAGCTCATAGCTCAATTGATCTCCCGCATGAAAAAAAAAGGAATTTAAGCTCATCTGCACTGCATCTGCAGCAGAAATCCGCGTTACATATCCGCAGCGGACCTGATTTCCCCCGTGGACATGAGGCCTTAATGCAGATTTTTGAACAGAATCAATGGCAAATGCCACATAAAAGACATGGGAATTTTGGTGTGGATTTTTACACATTGCTGAATATTCTGCAGCATTTTGCAGAATGTTCCGGTACCTGGGGACTTGTTTTCTTGCTATTTTCAATCATGTGTTTTTATCACATGTTTTTCTCTGCTCTGCACTTACTGTTTTTTTCATGCGGTCCAATAGTAGCCTGCATAAACAAAGTTTTTATCGTATACAGTCATGTACATCGGCATATTTGCCGGCAAGCAATGGTATAGTAGGTATAGTAATGGGAGAATCCACAATAAGCTTTGAAAGGATTCGGGTGCCTCATAGAGCACTGCCGCCCCCGTGGTTTGCTCTGACATGCCAGAAGATTTTAAGTCACTTTTAAAAAGGGAAAAGTTTACATCTAAATACGTCAACTACATTATATTGCCTTGTTCTTGAAAACGAATGAATGCCTTGTAAAAGAAAGATACATTATATCTACACGAGAAGTTTGTTTTAGTACTTTAGGCACATTGAACTCACTTTTGTTTTGCAGTGTGTATGAAATCTCCTCTACCTCTTATGCAACACTCTAGTACGTGCAAGTTAGCAAGCAGCAAAGAGTTCAGCGACATATCACCTGACCGCTTGTGACGTGGCCTGGATAGAGTGTTTGTTTTTGATTCAGTCCAATAGTTTAGTTAATGAGTCAGCAGGCTGTATCCTTCCCTTCCACTGAGAAAAAGCATATGTGCCTTTCTTCTGCCATTTTAGTTTTAAACTTCTCTTTTACCTCTGGTGGTTTACTAATCTTGTATCTCAGGTTCTCCTTATAACTTCTTCATATACTGTATTACCTTGCTTTATGTGCTTGTTTTATTTCACCCACTGCCATGTTGATTGTTTCCCTTAACAGAATAAAAAAATATATCATTAATTTATTCCATGTGACAGTTTGTCTAACATGGACACAACATAAATGATTCCTTGAGTTTATATTACTGAATAGAAAAAATGCCTAAAAAACAAATTAAAAAAAGTGTTCTGTGTACATCTTTTCGTACAGCGGACATCAGATTATTCAAAACATGACATGTCGTATCGACTTCTCTCATCCGTCTTTTTTATCTCTGGATTCCTGCTGTCAATATTTTGTTGCCTTAAAGTATACCTAAACTAGACCTGTTGGTCTAACCAGAAAATTAACACTAAAACTTAGAAAAAGGAAAGGAAGAAAAAGAAGGAGTTATAGAAGTTAGAGAGAGTTCAACTACAGCAGAGACTGGGTAGACTGGGTAGAGGGGGAAGGTGTGTGTGTGTGGGGGGGGGGAGTAGAACAGGGGTGAGAGCTGGGTCGCCAGTATGCCTCGGCGGGCATGGTGTTGTTTCCTTGGGTTGCAATTTACCTGAACTGCGCTGCCCTATCCAGGAGCCACTATTGGGTCGTTTCTGGTGTGTTGGTCTCTGGTATCTCTTTGCATGTTTTACGGGGTTGGTTGCATAGCTAAGGCAATACCAGACCGTGAGCTATCCATTCCGCTGCCCTGGGGGATGCCCTGAAATCTAGCCATGGCCTCCAAATTTCATAAAACTTTTAGGTGGTCATGTCTTCGTCAGCCCTCATTTCCTCAAACCTTGCCAGCTCGTTGACCGCCTCTACCTATTGACTCCTGGAGGGGTGGGCAGGAGACCGCCAGAACCTTGGGATGACTTGCCTTACTGCCTGCACGAAAAGCGAAGAAGTCCCTTTTTGGTGGTTGAGACGGATCTCGGATACATGGATAGTACTGCTATCTCAAGTGTGAGGCGCTCCTCCCTTCTGCATAGATTATTGTGTAACCCTGATACGTCTTCCCACAGTGCTGCTATTGGCGGGCATTCCCACCAGATGTGAGGCATGCTGCCCCTTACGTCCGGGCATCTCCAGCATGTGGGTGAAGCCTGGTGGGACATTCTATGCATTCTCTCTGGGGTCCTGTACCACAATCTTGAAGTTTAATTTCTGTAGTCTGGAGGAGACCGACCCCTTGTGTGTCAGAGCAAACGACTTCTCCCAAGCCTCCGGGGGGAAGCCTCTGCCTAGTTCTTTTTCCCAAGCCGCGGTATATCCCGGCGGCGTGTCCCCCATCTCCCACTCCAGCAGCATCTTGTAAAGCAGTGAGATCAAGTGACCAGGAGAGCCAGCAGACATGCTTATTTTTTCGAAGGGGGTGAGATCCTTGGCTAGGTTCGATCCGGGTGTCAGGAAATCAAGCGAGCCCCTCAGCTGGAGGTATTCCATCCAGGCCCCTAGGGGTACATGACTCTCTATAAAAAGTTCTGTCAGGAGCTTCAGTCCCGACTGTCCCAACACATCTCTCAGACGCGGTGTTTTATTCGCGGGGGCAATCCGCAGGGACTTCCGCTGTTCGAAGGCTTTAAATTGGGGATTTGCTATTAGTGGGGTGAGAGGTCCCGGGACCGTGACCAGCGGGCATCCCCTCAGGATGTCCGACCACGCCTCCACCAGCTGCCTCAGCAGAGGGGACAATCTAGGGGAGTCTCTGACCAGGCCCCCCGGGATCCAGAACACGCCCTGAGTCAACCCCAGGTCTAGATCATGTTCAATCTCGACCCAAAGCTTGGACTCCCGGTGCTTGAGGAGATTCAGTACGCAGTTGGCAATGTTAGCCTTGTAATACAAGGAGAAGTCCGGTAAGCCCAGGCCTCCCTTCTCCTTTGTTCTGGCAAGCATGTTATACTTTAGTCTAGGTCTGCGGCCTTGCCAAACAAATTTTGTTATTAGGGAGCGGATGTGCCTCAGATAGGGCCTAGGCTGTGTACATCTTTAAAGGGAACGTATCAGCTCTTACAAGCCCCATAAACTAAACTTATGGGCTCATAGAACAGGGGCTGCTAAGCCTGGGCTGTGACTTTCATACTCAACTGTCTTTCGGTTCCCTTCCTATCTGCTCTGGAAGCCATTCAGTGCAGACAGCGAGGGAAGTGGAAGGCAGCCCCTGTTCTAGCCCCATACATGTATCATGTTCGAGCTATGCGGGCTCAGAAGCTAAGCCAACATTGTCTTCAGTAGGAGTCAACTGTAACTGAGAGCCAGACTTTCACTACAGCTGCCAGGACTGGAGCTAGCCCTGATCCCGGCCATTTCGCCTTGGAGAGGAAGCTGGCAATGCAGACCACGGCATCTAATGGGTTTTGAGAGGGAAGCAACTCCCTCCTTCATCCCATTGGCACCCGCACAATCTCAATGTGCCAGTTGGTGCCATGGCAGCCTGGGCCAAATCATGGCCTCCAGGTCTGCCATGTGCTGTGACCTAATATGCCCGTTAGTGAGAAAAACTACACTAAGGGTATGTTCACACACAGCTGATTTGCAGCTTATTTTGTCACAGATTTCACTCCTTCAATGTGAATTTAAATCTGCAGTAAATCAACCTTGACTTTAAAGGGAGCTACACTTGTCAGTCATCAATAGAAAAACTTAAAAATAAAAACCCCTTTAATTTGTATTTGCATGAATCAGTAGTATATGAGAATACATAATACTTTCTATATGTTATCAATGGAAAGTGACACCTTCCTGGAGCAAATAGTTCCCATTGACCTTCCATCAAGCACTCTGTAAATTCTCAAAAGCCTCCTCAGTCCCCCAACATCTGTCTCATTTAATGCAGTAAATGGAATAAAGGGAGGAAGGAACACAGCTGCAGTCTCTCTCTCTCTCTCTCTCTCTTTCTTTCTCTCAAAAATAAGTCTTTTTAAAAGAAATGTAAATGGATGGAGAACAAAAAGGTTTGGTTGGACACAATGTTTGTCTGCACTACATTTACAGCTATAGGGCAGGTATAGCTATAGAGTGATTGTGGTTGTGTTTTGTAACAGTAGGCAGGGCTGCAGATTAGAATATCCAAGCAACATACAGTCAAAGGGGCAAAACCCCTTGGGCATACTTCCTTTTGGACACCATTTTTATTGTTTTCTGTAGAACACAACAATGAATACAAACAGTACCCCTCAGGAAAGTCTCAAGGGTCTAAACAAATAAAGGTGTAGATATGATTAAGAGGCGGAATATGCAAGAGTATACAAAACTAGGCTGGGCTCACAGGACCGTATGCATAAAAAACTGCGTGAGTCACTCAGGGCTTTACCTCTGTGGAGCCAGCGGTAAGCTGGTCTATCGCAGCAAATCAGAGTGGTAAAACCCTGCGTGAGTTACACATATGGAGTTATAGTCCAAGAAATATAATACGGCTTTATGTGTTGCACAAAAACTTTTGCCCATAAGGTAGGATTTGAATTGTGGATTCCACGTGGACAATCCGTGGTAAAAGGCATGTAGTTGCAATTTTTCCTTCACACCCGTTCCGCTAGCGGAAGGAAAAAAATCGCAGCATGCTCGATTTCACCATGGATTCTGTGCAGATGGCCTCCATTGATGTCAATGGATGCTTGTGACCTGCAATGTTAATTGCGTAGGGACTGCACTTACCCATGTCATCGCTAAGCGACAAACAAGAAAAAAACACTGTACTACGCATGGCCGCCTGCGTGGTCATACACAATACAGTAAAGTGCCATACGCAGGGTCACCAGCTGGGCTCCCAGCCAAAATCAATGGCGTGCCTTCCGTATGTGGAATCCGACCCGGTTGTGTGATCCTGGCCTAGAGCAGCTGGGAATTCTTTTCCGAATTCACTATATGGGTAAAAAATATAGGTGACAGATTCTCTTTAAGATGTTCTTGCACTGGTTTTAGGCTAGTTGAAAGTAATTGCTAATTTTTCTGGCCTAGTCAAGTCAAGGAAAAGGAAATTATAAGACACTCTCCTTAAACATGACACACCATAAAAACAACCCCCCAAATAACGTCGTAATTGTATTTTTGCCGTTTCACCCCTCTGAAATGTTTTAAAGTTTTTCAACACCTTATACAGTATATTAAATGGTACCATTTAAAAATACAACTGCCAAAAAAACCAAACTCTCCTATGGCTAGATTGAGAAAAAATAAAGTTTGTATTTTTCTGAAAGGGGGGAGAAAAAAACAAAAATGTAAAATGGCTGTGGCTCCAAGGAGTTAAACTTATCACTCCAGCCCGGTGAAGCCCTGATCCTCGGGAATTCTGGATGACGGACCCCGCCAATTTACCATTGATGGCCTGTCCTGAGGGTAGGCCATAAACAGTTTATAACTGGACAACCCCCTGTAAGTCAAATGATATTAACATTTACGAATGTCTGGATAAGATGCTGATTTGACAATTATTCTGTATTTTGTTTTTAATACATCACAATGAAATGTTGGATTCACTCTAGAAGTCTTTACATGCTTTCACTACGTGTATCTGCTGAGATCAGCCTCTCCGTTGTGCAATAGTCATGACAGTTTCAGAGGGGAATTTCAAGGCACAACTTCCTGTACCACGCTGGTAATTACTGGTATTGCAACATTCTCTTCCTAACATGTAAGTATGAGTATTGTCTGACACGGAATACCATGTATAGTATGAGAGATCACATTGTCATCAGTTACTTAAAGGAGTTATCTAACTTTTTTAAACTGATGTCCTATCCTCAGGATAAGCTTGACCCATGCACTTTAGTGGGACAAGCCCATAGAACTCAGAAAAGCTGCTCTAAATAATACAACATTCTGAATACAAACAGGTTCATGCTCAGATGTAAAGATTGAAGCGGCTTCGGCACTCGCATGAGCACAGCAGCCCTTCAATCAGCTGATCAGCAGGGATCCTGAGCAGCGGACCCCCGCCAATCAGATATTGACTGCCTGTCTCAAGGATAGGCCATGGATTTTAAAAGGCTGGAAAACTCCTTTAAACATCTTCAGTTAACTAAATGTTGAATGTGTTAAAATTGTTTTCTTAATGTAAGTTATTGAAAGCAATGTACAGTATTCTGCCATAGTATTCTACCCTTTACCTAAACTTAATTTGTGACCCTCATATATTGGAGGAAACTTACTAAATCTGATGCATCATATGACTGATGCACTAGTACTAGAGATGAGCGAGCGTACTCGCTAAGGCAAACTACTCGAGCGAGTAGTGCCTTTTGCGAGTACCTACCCGCTCGTCTCAAAAGATTCGGGTGCCGGCGGGGGAGAGCATTGAGTTGCGGGAGTGAGCAGGGGGGAGTGGGGGGGGGGGGGAGAAAGTAAGAGAGAGATCTCCCCCCCCCCCCACACACACTCTCCCCCGCCGCTCCCTGCCCCCCGCCGGCACCCGAATCTTTTGAGATGAGCAGGCAGGTACTCGCATAAGGCACTAGTCGCTCGAATAGCTTGCCTTCGCGAGTACGCTCGCTCATCTCAAACTAGTACCTCTCCCCAGTGCAGCAAAAGCAGATTTATCAGTAGGGCACCCCAGATGGGTTGTTGATCCAGGAATTTTCATTGTCATGGGTTTCTGGACTGGTAGTGAAAGAGAACAGTTTGAACTAGATGGACTACGACTATTTCTGTTACCATTGCTTTTTTGTAAATTCCCTTTTAAACCAACTTCAGTCAAGCGTATTTTTACTCCATATTAGGTCCATGTTTTGTGGACCGGAATACTGAGCTCATGTAAGTTGCTGTATCTATTTAGATGGCCATATTACACAGCATGCGATACTCAACCATGTTTGCCATCACATTTGTGTTGGTATTTCTTTCTATGGGCAAATATGGATAGGTTTTTGTTCTGTACAAAATGAAACCAATGGCAGCAAATACAGATCAAACATTGATGAGATAACGATGACATACAACGTCATCACGTATTTCAGATCCGTACTATGTATGTGTAATAGCATGCTTGAGTGAAACTGGCTTCAGTCTGATTCATTTCTTGGTACTTTTGCTTAGTAACACAAGTCTATGCCCACTGCAATCTTTACAACCCATTTAAGAGTTACAAAGACAGCTGTGGCTACTAAGCTGCACTTCACCATCTGTTCTTTTCCTCTGACAACCCTTCAATGCTTTGTTTAGCTTTGTGATGAAGTGCCAAAACTAGCAGGACTCCAATACAGAGACAAAGAGGGGCTTGTAATTTGGGTCCACTGAATAAATGCTCTGACAACTTGATCTTGAGTGTAAGAAAGATAACTTTGTTATCTTAGTACTCTGGGTTACTTGTCCTGTACTTTTTATACTCCTTAGCTGGCCACTAAAGGCAAGACTAAAGTCTGATTTACACGCAACGATTATCGCTCAAAATTCGTCCAAACTAGGGCTTTTGAGCGCTAGCTGTTGTGTGTAAATGTGTGCCCATTGTGCACTCTTCGTCCATCACTGAGTTCAGCTCAGCAGAAAAGCCGTCGTCCCTGATAAGAGGGATGGCATGCTGTGTTCTCCGTGGGCAGCGCTGATAGCATTGTATGCGGCTGACAGCCCAGCAGAACAAAAGCGATGCATTTAGAGAACAAACCACCCGCTGTTCTCTAAATGCATGCAAATGAAGCTAGTTAGCTATTAATGGGCTGATTAGCCCATTAGTAACTAAAGTTCCATTTACATAGGACGAATGTCGCACAAACGATGCCCGACACTCATCCCTGTGTGTCCTCGCTCCCATGCTGTTGCACGGGAGCTAGTAGCGCTGGCTCGCTCACGGAGCAGCCAGCAGGGGGGCAGGGAGGCTGCAGGAGAATTTACTCCTCGATCTCCCCCACCCCTCTCCATTGACTTAACATGCTACATAAACGATGGATTATGAGCTGATCGCTCATCGTTCAGTGTAAATAGCGTCCGTTCAGTACTAAACGGCCGCTATGTTAAGTTAATGGAGAGGAGTGGGGGAGATTGAGCAGTGAAATCTCCTATAGCCTTCCTGCTGTGAGCCAGCAATACTAGCTCCCATGCAGCAGCACTAGTGAGAGAGTGTGCGTGGGGATGAGTGTCGGGCATCGTTTGCCCGACAATCGTTCCGTGCAAATGGGCTTTAATGCAAAATGATCGTATAAAGCTGTCAGTTTCTGACGAATTTTGAGCGATCATGTTTGCGTGTAAATGGACCTTAACTATATCTTCATTTTTGTTGTGTTAATGATTGGCAGTGAAGGGTTTGTCCTATTTGGGCATCCACAATTCAGATGCAACATTAGGGCATATTAACAACTTATAGGGGGTCCAAGACACCCTTCTTTTGTTCAGAGTGGATAGCCATTGTAAAGCCATTGTAAAGATCGTAAGTCTCGTGCTAGAGACTCAACAAAGCCATGGATTTCTTCTTTTTTGAATGGGCTCTATGCAATACTATATTTGCCTAGCATCTGCTGCAGCAGTAATAATGTGTGGCCATCTGAATCTTCCTCTAATGATAACAACTGCTTGCTAAGATTTTCAGCTATCAGCCAAAAAAAAAATCTTTCCAAACTTTTTGTTCTACATATTGCATAGTGCTAGTAATATAGGGCAATTAGAAAAAAGGTTTATCATTTAGCACGAAGGCCTCTTTCAAACAGCGATATTGCCGCAAGAAAATCGTAGCGATATCGCAGCTGTGTTCACGGGATTTCTGTTCTATACTGCTGCATTTTCTCACAGTGATACCGCAACCTTCTAGCACTCTTTTGCCAGGATTTGGGGGGGGGGGGGGGGCTTAAAATAGAAGCCCTACCCCAAAAATAAGCCCCAGCTGCATAAAAATAAGCAAAACAATACATTACTTAACAGACGCTGTCTGCTCTGCTGCACTTCTCCTCCTGAAGGTCCGGCACACTTGTTTGCGGTCTTTAGGCCGCCGCTTGCTGGTTAGGGAGTTCATAAATCCCATATCCAGGAAGCGCACACACTGAGTGGTTCTCGAGCGCCGCAGCTCAGCCAATTAATAAAGCACTAGATTAACCAATCCCAGTCATGGCATTGAATGGCTGTGATTGGTTCATCGAGCACTGCATTGATTGGTTCTCGAGTGCCGGTGCTCAGCAATCAGCCAGCGCTTCCTGGAGGTGGGCTTTATGAACCCCTTAATCAGAAAGTGGCGGCTGCAGACTGCAAACAAGTGCCGCGGAGAGAACAGCGCCTGTTAGATAATGCATTGTTTTTTGTTTTGTTTTTTTAAATGCACCTAGGGCTTATTTTAGGGGAAACTGTAGGACTTCCTATAGTTGCATTGCGCTGCACGAAAACCGCAATTTCGTGTGATGCAGTGCAACACAAATGAAGGCTCCATAGAGAAACATGGCCTACAACCCCCCCCCCCCCCCCCCCAAAAAAAAAAAACCGCAAATCGCAGATGTTTAGAGCATGCTGCGATTTTTTTCTTATCGCAAGATAGCATCAGACAAAAAAACATCACTAATGTGAAGGAACCCATAGGAAAGCATGGGCTTCACATACATGCGATTTGTAGTGCTGTCGCATCGTGAGAAAATTGCACTATTTTGTAGTCCGTGTGAAACTGGCCTAAACCTCATACTATACCTCTGCTAGGGTTTCAACTGCACATAAAACAGTTTCCTGTACTAGGGCAATACAATATAACAAGGGTAAAAGCTATTGCTAGAAAGCTCTAGTGAAACTTATCTCTTTAGGTTGCTGGCATGTATTAGAAAATCTCATTAGCATCACTGTTAAAAGTGGATTGCATTGTAGAAACCTGCTCAGTTTTTCCTCCAAACGTTAAAAAAAAATCATCTAATTTCTAAGTGGAGTAAAATGGAAAAAAACTAAATTCCTACTTTTTTGGGGTACCTCCCCAATGAGGAGGGGCCTCTGGACCCTTAGGTCCTGGTTTACCAGGATTCTACTTATGAAAATTCCTGACTAAACTGTCTGCATTGACCTCAGTTACTGGAACCCATGTCCTCTCCTCAGGACCGTACCCCCGCCAATGCACCAGATACTGCAGCAAGTTCCTGACTAGACGAGAGTCAATGCTGCGGCTGACCTCAAACTGCAGATTCCCATCAACCAATACTGGCAGGGGAGGTGACGACCCAAGTCCGGAATTCACCACTTTCTTAAGTAACGACTTGTGGAACACATCATTAATTTGTAGTGATCTGGGAATCTCCAATCTGAAGGACACCAGGTTAATGCTCTCAGTGATCTTAAAAGGACCAATAAACCGTGGACTCAGCTTAAAAGATGGTTGTTTAAGTTTGATGTTCCTTGTGGACAACCAGACCAACTCACCGACCTGAAAGCTAAC
The DNA here is from genome assembly GCF_035609145.1 of Eleutherodactylus coqui. NCBI lineage: Eukaryota > Metazoa > Chordata > Amphibia > Anura > Eleutherodactylidae > Eleutherodactylus > Eleutherodactylus coqui. The sequence goes on along the minus strand of NC_089837.1, from coordinate 323,195,458 downwards.
CCCCTCTGACCGATTGCTATCTGCCACCCTCCTATAGCTTCTGACCGATCTCTTGATATTTCTCTGCACCTCCCCCCAAACCGCTTCGAGGCTGGACGAAAATTCACTCTCTTGCGTTACCTCTGACGTGAATTTAGCAAAAAAAAAAAACACGTATGGACCCAGCTTAAAAGATGGTTGTTTAAGCTTGATGTTCCTTGTGGACAACCAGACCAAGTCACCCACCTAATAGTTAACCCCCTCTGACAGGTTGTTATCTGAATAAACCAACACAAAACATCCAATGAACTTCTGGAGTACCCCATTTATGAAAGCCTGAAAAATTGCGGGGGCATTGGTCAAACCGAAAGGCATCACAAGATTTTCAAAATGACCCTCGGGAGTATTGAAAGCTGTCCTCCACTTATCCCCCTCTCTGACCCTTATTAAGTTGTATGCCCCCTGCAAATCCAGCTTAGAAAACCAGCGGGCACCTATTAACTGTCTAAACAAATCAGCAATGAGCGGTAACGGATAAGGATTGCGCTTAGCGATCTTGTTGAGTTCCCTAAAATCTAGACATGGTCGTAGACCCCCATCTTTCTTCTTAACAAAAAAGAAATAGGCAGATACTGGTGAATTGGATGGGCGTATGAGTCTTTTTCTCAAACTGTCTGTGATATACTCCTTGAGAGCCTGCCTCTCTGGACCTGACACATTATACATGTGACTCTTGGGTTGCTTGCAACCTGGAATGAGATCAATAGTGCAATCCCCCTGCCTATGAGGTGGTAACCTATCCGCTCCCTCCTTAGAAGTCAGCAAAATCCTTGATGTACTCAGGTAACTCCTCAGTTAGTACTGCAGAGACATTGACTGACATGCAGTTCTATCTACAAGAAGGATTCCACTGAACCACGTCTCCTTTTTCCCAGTCTACCACTGGGTTGTGCAACTTTAGCCATGGCAAACCCAATACTACCTGTGTAAGAAGTTATTCCATGACAAACAACATTATTTTCTCTGTATAGAATAACCCAATCTTAAGACAAACATCTGAAACAAAAAATTTTAAGCACTTCTGGGACAGTAGGGTGGAATCAATGGCTGACACAGGTATCGGGCAATCCAAGAGTCTAATATCAAGTTTCAGCCGTTTGGCAACCTCATAATGAATTAAATTGACTCCAGCTCCCCTATCCAAAAAGATTTTTACCGGGCAAGTATGCCCACCAATAAAGATCTCTGGAAGAAGGACCAACCTGGAGGATAATATTCAGGCGACATGCAGATCCAATAGGAATTACCTCTTATTTTTATGGCCAGCAAGTTCCCCTGACTGAGACCCTCGGAAAGGACAAACCTGTATGATGTGTCCTTTATGGCCGCAGAAAAAACTGAAAACCCTGCTTCACCCTTTTCACTGCTCCACCAGATAAAGAACCTCATTGCATAGGTTAATCACACTCCACGGGTTCTACGAACGCAGCAAAGGACAGCTCACTTGCCCTCTCTCTCAACCGCTAACCAATCCGCATGGCTAGGGACATGGCCTCGTCAAGAGTTTTAGGTGCTAGATGCGATACCATAAGATCCTTTATGTTGTCGCAAAGCGCAGAGCAAATTTGACTCCGCAATGCGGGGTCATTCCATTGTAACTCATTAGACCAGCGGCGAAAGTCTGCGCAAAAATCTTCTATCGGTGATTTTCCCTGACGTAGGCCTCTAATCTTACCCTCCACTAGAGATACCTTTTTGGGGTCATTGTAGATCAGGACAAAAGCTGAAAAAAATGAATCCACTGACAAAAAAGTATCAGAGGTGGGAGGTAATGAGAACACCCAAGCCTGGGGATCACCCTGCAGCCTGGAGATTACCAACCCTACTTTCTGCATCTCATCACCTGAGAAAAAAGGGCACAGTCTAAAGTACAATTTGCAGGTTTCTTTAAATACAAAAAACTCCTGCCTTTTACCAATAAAATGATCTGGCAGATCCAGCTTAGGTTTTTTTTTAACTAAAGCCATACCACCTAAGCGTTGTTGCTTAACTTCAGCAACCTCACTAGCCAGAGACCTAAGTTGGTTGGATAATGCCTCAATGAGATCCATGATCCTGAAAGAAAAAACAAAAACCCACTGAGGAAACGCCTGGCTGCTTATTATGTCACGTCCGTGCGTCACACAAGCACCACGCTCAGCACGGACGCAGGGTGATGTTCACAACCACTGTAGTTGACAATACCATACACTGTAGAACAGTGCGCACCACGTTATGCTGAGCAGTAGCACCACTCCAGGGAGAAGGAAGCCTGGCCCTAACCTAGCAGGGGGGTGAGGGGTCCCTGCCTAGAAGCGAAGTAATCGCCTCAATAGTGGCGTCCCCACGGTCTTCTTCCTGAGCCCTGATTGTCTCTATCGAGGCCCCTGAAGAGATGAATTGAACAGCAGAGCAAAACAGAAATGAAAACAGAAATTCAACTGAAAAGTAACCGCAGCAACTTATCCGGACGTAGCAGTACACCCAGCACAGAGGAACTCCAATCTCCACTACTCTCCTATGGAGCTAAATAAGCAGCATTGAGCAAAGGGAGGGAAGAGAATATAAAGCTACTCCACACCTGAGGACTGGCAGAGCAATTAGAGAACCCCACCTCCAACCTTCTCCCAGGCATGACTAATCCAGCATGCATCCATGCAGCAAAGAGGGAGAGCAGCAGAAGTCTCTGCACATGGTGCATTAGCCCTTGTCCTGTATAACAAGGCGACAGGTCTTGGCCTGCGTCGAGGCCACCATGCCATGATGCTGTTGTGACCGACAAGCCGCGACAGTGTTACTTTGATTGATTGAACTTTTACAAACACAGCGATACTAAATGTGTTTTGGGATTTCTTTTGTTTTGATTTTTTTAATTATAAATGTGGGGTAAGGGTTTTGAAAACTTTTAATACATTTCATTTTTTCCTAATAACTAATACATTTTTTTTAAAGCTCATTTTTACATTTCTTTTAGTCCCCATAGGGGATTATTGGTCATAGAGCATAATGCAATACCGTAGTATTGCATTATACTACATTCTCACAGGCGGTCAACCAGCCATGGCAGCCCTGGGGCCTTCAGAAGGCCCCAGGCTACCATGGAAGCCAAATGGCACCACATGATTTCATCACGTGTGGCCATTCTGGACCTGGAATACCTAACAGGGCATTTAAAAAGTTAACGGCCGGGATCAGCTTTCATGCTTCCTCGCGGCTGTTGCAGACGAGTGTCAGCTGTTAAAGACAGCCGGCTCCCAATCTTGCTCCACACCAATTGGCCCCATTATGTAACTGTAACATCTGTGGTCTTAAGGGGTTAGACCGTGGCAAAACCACATTGTCTCACTACACTCATAAACTGCTTGAATGCACGCATGTAATTGAATAGTGATTGGGTGTCCTTGTGAACATTTAATCACTGCGCAAACACATGAAGAAAGAAATCCCACAGAGGTTACTATCCCCTTGCATCATCCAGATTTCAGTCTACTAAGAGCTTTATCAAAGTCATTCATCACTTCTGTATTATGACTCTGAGTCAATGTTATACAAAATGTAATCATTAATTACAACTGCTTATAAAACCGCAGACTTCTTCTGTACGTAAATAATTACTTTTTTTTAAGTACATTTGTAAAAGGGGTTTGGTATGCTACAATGTTTCTTTCTTTTATTGAAGATGTTGCAGTGTGACTTTTACCATAAGAATATATTTCTGTTATGAAAGATGTTTTGCTTGTTTGAGTGTATTATTTTAATTTTGTATCTTCAGGTGTTGGATGAATTGGAGCGATGCATTGAGGTGGTGCATTCAGTGCCTAGCAATCACTGAGCCAATAAAGCTCCATGGGGAACAGAAGTAGGCATTAGTGACACAACAGAATTTGTTTGGGCAGAAGGAAGAGACATTCCCAAGCATTGCCCTAAGGTTGCATGACCACGCATTGCTCAACCAAGTGGTGTGGGAGAAACACGGCACTGAACACTACGAAACCAGACAGTGTAGTGAAGTTGAGCATGGATAGAGGGGGGAAAAGATAATGAATTTAAAAAATCGCCTGCAAAATACCCTCTACATCATCCGCCATTGCCACTCAGTGCCAGAAGACTCAGAGTGCCCGGAATTGTTATCCATGTTTGTTACGCCGAACATTACGGCAGTAAAATTCTGAGTGAGCAAGAAAATGAATCGTGGTCTTTTTAAAATGGAAAACCTCGTAACTGGACCATCAGCAGAAGTTTCCTGGTGGTGTCCAAAGTAGAAGGGAGGAGTCAACGAGTCCAGTGGTGTTCCCTGTGATAAGTCTAAGTCACAAACTGCCAAGGTACCGCCTGCCTGGTTCACCTCTTCATATTATTAGCATTTTTGAGAAAATATGGCTACATCAATATTACGTAGTTGACATGTTTCATGTAGTTGCTAAAGCTGGGTTCACGTTGGCGATCTTCATTTCCATTGTTCTGCTCCATCATAGGAGCCAAACAATAAAAATAACTTAAGTACTGGATGTAGCACATTGCCGGCATGAACGCCACCAACTAACTTCATTAACAAATGGGGTCTTTGGTGTTTCTGTCATGCCCTTTAGCATTTTACCAGATGAAATATTGCAGCATGCTGCTCTATTTTGTCTGGAATTTTGTGCTACGGTATATCTGCAGCAGAGGCTCGGTATAGAACTCCCAATACAGATGTGAACATACAGTTGAAATCAAAACTATTCAACCCTCATTACAAATTAGATTTGTTTGCCAAATTTGCAAACTTTCAGCTGTTTGCTAAACAACAATTAAACAAGAACAATTTAAATAGCTCAACACAACTAATATAACATTTGTTTTCTCCATGTCAACACAAAATACCACTTTTAATGACTACTGCAGACTTAGGGTGAAGTCCCACGAACGTATATCGGCTCGGTTTTCATGCCGAGCCGATATACGTTGTCCTCGTGTGCAGGGGGGGAGGATGGAAGAGCCAAGTGCAGGAACTGAGCTCCCGCCCCCTCTCTGCCCCCTCTCCGCCCCTCTGCACTATTTGCAATGGGGAAAGGTGGGATGGGGCGGGGCTAATTCTCGGAACTTAGCCCCACCCCTGCCCCGCCTCTTCTCATTACAAATAGTGCAGAGGGGCGGAGAGGAGGTGGAGAGGGGGCCGGGAGCTCAGTTCCTGCTCCTGGCTCTTCCATCCTCTCCCCCCTGCACACGAGGACAACGTATATCGGCTCAGCGTAAAAACCGAGCCGATATACGTTCGTGTGACTTCACCCTTAGGCCTCCTCCACACGAGCATATGCGTTTTTACAGTCGCCCACACGTGCCATAAAATCACATGAATGAAAAAAAGCTGTGATTGAGTCCCGATCGTAATTAGCATTTTCTCGTTCATTCACACAGCCAGATGCGGCATATTAGTGAAAAAATACACTACGGCCTGGAAATCCCTCGGTCAGTATAAATTATCGGAATTACTTCTAATGCCTAAATAGAGACACCTGTAAGGCTGGGTTCTCACTGGGCGTAATTGCCAACAGAATGTCCACAGTGGACATCCCTCTGCAGATGAGCCATGGAATACCTGCTACCAAATCCGCATCATTTGGTGCAAGTTTTGAAGCGGGTTTCATCGCAAATCCCTGTGTGAAATTCACACCCTCATTGAGAGGGGGTGAGTTCTGCAGTGGAAACGGCGATACAATTGATATGACGTGGATTTGAATTTCACGCCGCAAGTAAGTTTCGCACGGGTTTTGTGTGGGTTATTTCTGTATGTGGAAGAGATTTTCAATATCTTGTCCACTTTGCTGCTACTGCAAATGCAGCGGAATTTCCATGTGGAGGGTCTCTGCAGAAATTCCGTGGCAACTCCGCCCCCGTGTGAACCCGGCTTAAGCCTTTCCCAGCACCCTTTTTTGCAGCTCCAATAGGAGTCTATGGGAGCAACCAGTGTATATCGGTGAAAAGATAGGGCAAAACCTATCTTTTCCGGCAGCGAATAAATTCCGTTGCGCATGTCCTTTTTTTTCCGTTGCTACATTTTTCTGTGGGTAAAAATGGGTCATCTGAACGAATACATTGGAAACCAATGCTTCACATAGTAACGATTTTTGGCCGACGCATAAACACAGCTAAATAGTTGCGTACAAATGCTCATGTGAATAAGGCCTTAGAATTAATCAACCCCCTGAATAGATTACCTAAATCAAGTAACGTCACTCTGATAACACACAGAATACAGGCTGCTTATGAAAGTAGAAGTTAAAAGCAGACTGCATTGTGTTTATAGATCTGCAGAGCAACGATCCAAGTATTTGAAGTCCTATAGACCTGAACAGGTAATATTCAATAATTGGTGCTTGTAAAGGGAGCCAATACTAAACAGGGAGTAAGTAATACAAACCTACCTTACTAGTCTGTTTAGTCTTGAAACTTTCGCAATGTTTGACCGGTCAGAGTTGATTGAATAAGTAAACCAGCATTGTGAACTGTTTGGATATTTGCCATGAACTATGTAACCCTCAACGGTCTGCCTATCTTTATAAGGTTAATAGTCACACTGCATTTTTTAGAAATATAGAGACAGCTCTGGTGGCAGCTTATCTCTAGAGGAACAAAAGGATCGGTCATTGAAATTCAACGTCCCTGATCCTTCTCTCCCACAACATCATCTGTTGGGAGAAAGCTGAGCCGTCCTTATACACATTAGAGCAGGCCTGCACAACAGAGGATTTCTGGCAACGCGGGACTGTGAGATGGCTATGATGTCAAAAGGCTAGTCACTAGCCTGTTGACATCATAGTCATGTCACAGCCCGCAGCGTAGTCATGTCATGCCAGACGCTAACGGCAAAGCCATAACATTACCGCTAGCAGGTCGCTTGACATGGCTATGCAGAATAAAGGACCTTCAGTGAATGACAGCCATGAGACCGGCCATGCTGTACATTGTGGGGTCAGTCAGATGACTATCATTCAAGTCAGGGAAGGTCCTGTAGACCCCAGGAGTGGCGGTGTTGCAGAATCTATCAAAATCTGCAGCTGTTGTATAACAAGTGCAAGTTATATGTGATTTCACTTGAGCTTTTTCTTACGTTAAAAAGGATATTGTAAATGTAAATCATTAGTTTTTCAAACATAAGAGCTTAGGAACACAGAGTCATCATGGCAGAACAAGACCAGGAAGTCCATCCAATCTGACCTTTTATATGTATTTACTTATTGACCCCTTAATGACAAGGTAATTTGGCTTTAAAATTGCAAAGCAACAAAATTTGTTTAAAAGCATATATCACTTAGCAAAGCAGTTTGCAAAATAGTTTAACGATTAAACTATAATAGATAGGTTTTTAGCTGCTTACTTACAAAGTGAGCCACTAAAAAAACCTATCTACAGCTCCAAGAGGTTTGCCGATTTTAATTTTGGCCCCTGCCTACTGCCAAGTTGTGTAAGCTTGTATTAGAGAGTCATCTGGTCCCACCATTGTTGGATGGGTTCAGACAACGAAAGTCTAATATTTATGGGAGCCTCAACCTACAGAGTGTACCATGATTGTCTTAAGGAAATGCTGTTGGTAAGCTACACTTGTCCCTCGCAATAGTTATTAAGCCACACTTGTCCCTCTAAATATTTAATACATCGCACTTGTCTCCCACAATAATTCATAACTTACCGCCCTCCAGAAGAATTAACAAGTCATGTTGCCGAACTGTGCCCCACAATAGTTAATAAGCCACATTGTGTCCAATAAAATAATCTCACACACTTCCTTCACAGTCTCGTAGCATCTTACATTAACTGATTTGGCCTCTTCAGGCCGGGATGATATCGTTGACTTGTTTACTGCACAGAAGATGCTGGGCAGCAGTGCAGGGAGCCGAGCATTCCTGCAGTGTCACTGCCATAGTCAATTGTATCTTAAAGATACAGACAGAATTGACTTTAGAGGAAGAGGACTAGATTGCCAATTGAGACTTTCTCAATTCTGCGAATTGGCTGTAATTTTATCAACTAATTCAGGGTTGGGTCTGAGGTATGATTTCTGCAGCCCATATTGTTCAAATTTCCTTGGGGAGCGCGGGACTTCGGATTCTGAACAATAATTGTCCTGTGTAAAAGGGCCATAAGTTTGTAGGACTCAAACTACCTGACAGATTCTTTTTACGGGGGAGCTCTAAAAACTACACTCAGAATACATGTATTGGTTTTGAGCATTGTTCTCCTCTAAGTGGACTAACCTATTTGCTGAGTTATTTAGGTCACCACAGAGTGCTGGAAAATTCAATGGCCTGGAACACGAATTGTAAGACGATGCCAGGTGTGGCTTGTGCTTATTTTGATCGCTTGAGCTGCATTACTAAAATTGGTTTGTTGTACTTTAAACAGGTTTCGTTGTTACTGCAAGAACAAAAGTGACTAGATGTTAAAATGTAATAACAATATATTTCAACAAAGCAGAAGGATCCGATTAGATCCTTGTTTTTCCTGAGAGCAGTCCTACTCTATTGTTTCCTATACCGCATATGTAGAGGCCCAGAGTTAGGGGTCCCCTCCAGCACTTCGGAATGTATCTTTTATGTTTCTCTCGTGCATTGTCTTGTCTGTGGAATGCATCAGATTTATGTGTATAGGATGTTTGTAGGCACGAATGGTTTAATGTCTAATCATGTCTGGAAAATGTATCATTTTATCTGTTCATGGATTGGTTGTTGATAATGTGATGTATGTTGGATTTTTGTGGTTGAATGAGAAGACCACAATGAGTATCACTGAGAGAGGTCCAGAAGGAGAATCAAAAAGTGAAATAGGAGAGAAAAAACAGAGTTGAGTAGTCAGTAAGGTCTCATGCCCACGGCCATGGCGGACTCCGCTAGTGGAATATCACAGCGGAGTCTGCCACAGTGACCCCCAAAACCCTTATACTCACCTCCCGGATCCGCCGCGTTATTCCTGTCCCTTGAGCCGGCGTGCATGCGCAGTACAGCGCATGATGCGCCGGCAGTGCGGGGTGATGCGTATTTATGCAATACTTCCACTGTGCTACAGCGAAAGTATAGCGTGACAGCCGGCTTCCATTGGCTACAATGGAAGGCAACCACGCGCATTCTCATGGCAAGTAGAGCATGCCACGGTTTCTTTCACACTGCGGAATTCTGCCGCAGAATTACGCAGCGTGAATATTGAGCTATTAGGTTCCTTAACCCTAATAGCTGCGGAATAACACCGCGGATTTCCACCGCGTAAAATGCTGTTCCCGCTTGGGTCTATCGGAGCAGTTGTCGCCGGTTGTCGGCTGTAATAAACAGACAGCGCCCGCGCTCTATGTAGAGAGGTCACCCCGCGAGCTCTCTTCATACATACCCCGATGCTGCAGGACATAAATGTACGTCCTGTAGCGGGAAGAGGTTAATACAGGCCGACAGTCGGTAAACGACTGCACGAGCGCTGACGTCACCGCTAAGGTCGTCAGCGCTCATGCAGAGCTTTTACACTGAAGACTTCACCTCTGAATCACGGGCATCTCGTTCAGCGCCTTACCTTCTGTGTAAAGCGCTGAGCGGAGAGCATTTACTCGTAATGAGAAGCCAAGCGATCCAGTGATAGTGTTTTTGCTGACTGAAAATCTGCGATAACGACAACTGAATAAATAGTGAGCTTTTTTTTTTGCATTTCGATGTAACAATTATCACTTAAATTCATTCAAACTCACATTTTAAGCGATAATCGTTACGTGTAAATGGGCTGTAAGCGAGGTGTGAGTTGCACCCAAGAATCTTGCTTTAGACAACGCTCATTGCACCGCACTCATCGATACCCTGTGATCACATCAGGGAAGGTTGATAGCAACTCTGAGCAGGACAATCCCCTCGGGCCAACAGTTTACTTGCCACAGGCATAACTGACTGCATATGCAAGCGGTCACACAGTCCCCATCAGAGCTAGCCGCAAATTCAAAAGAATAGAGTTCATACTCGCGCAAGTTTTGCACCTGTGTAAATGTAGTCTAACACAGCATGTCGTGGAGCTTGCCTGCTTCTAAATGGTTAATAACTCAGCACCAGAGCTTTAGAAGATCATTGTAATTTAATATTAGAAACCCAGTAATGACAGATCAGGTGGGAAACTCCAGAGTCTTCAGACTGCAGAAAAACCCCCACACCAAGTGTATTTCTGCTGACTATTGCCCTTCCCCCATTTACAACACCTCATAGCCTGACCTCGCCCCTCTCCAACTGTTCAACATGTCCTTCTGTCAGTGGAGCTCTGCTAACTTTTAGTTATGAAGAATACTGAAGTTTTATTGTTTTTGCCTTCAGCACATAAGTGATACTGGTATTCCCAACATATTTCACCAGCGTTTGCTGAGTCTTTATACTTGTTATAGGGGTCACTTAATTTATATGTATGGTGACACTGACAAGTGATACTTTTAATTAGTTAACACTGGAGACCTGGATATTGTCTGTGGTACTTCATAGGAAGAAATGTACATTGTTCCTATCAGTGCCGTTTTAACAGCATTATGGGCCCCCGTGGCAAAGCAGTGTACTGGGGCCCCTAGGACAACTACTCACAGGAATAAAAATGTAAATGGTCGATAAAATAAAACACATTTATTTTATTGGCACGTCCAACAAAATTGGTGTTGAAACACTGAAAACATGCTGTGCAGCAACAACTAATCAACATAATTAAAGGGTTATTCATATAGAAATGTATATTATATGGGGATGTGGCAGGCACAGGACGACATAGAGAAAACTTGGGAGGACAAGTGAGTTAGGAACCGACTACCTACACTGCAGAATCGGAACTCCAAGTCTCAAATGGATGTGTGGATCATCTTGTGAAGCGTAGTACATCGTCTCGTTACTTTCTAGTGGAAAGTAGCCTGGTACTATGGACAAAGAGGCGTCTACAGTGCAAGAGGAAAATGGACCCTAGAGACTAAAGGCGCTTATGCACAAAACAATTATCGCTCAAAATTTTTTAAAAAGTCATCTTTTGAGCGATAATCGTTGTTTGTAAATGTGCCCATCTTTCAATTTTCTGCTAAATGATTATTTTTGGTTTGGCATAAAATCCATCGCTCGGCAGAAAAGCTGATAAGAAGGACTGCACGCTGTGTTCTGCCCAGGGAGCGCTGATTACATTGCCCCAGCTGTCAGCCCCATGACAGAACAAAGAATGTATTCAGAGAACAGACCACCTGCTGTTCTCTGAATATAGCTCCCAGCAGTTCACACACATTAATAAGCTACTATTTGACATTAGTACCAATTAGTAATTTATGCAAAAGGACTGCTCAAAAGCCATCTTTTGAGCAATCATCTTTGTGTGTAAATGGGTCTTTAGACTTCCGGTTCTCCGGTCTAGGTCGCCAGGGTCCATTTTCCTTTTGCACTGTAGACGTCTCTTTGTTCATAGTGCCAGGCTACTTTACACTAGAAAGTAATGAGACGATATACTATGCTTCACAAAATGCTCCACACATCCATTCGGCGGGAAATCTCTCTTTTTCTTATAGAAATTATGGGTAATTTACAAAAGGAATTCTGGGTAATTTGAAGTGAAACAGAAAATGACAAAATTAAAGTCTTCACACATGGCATAGATAGATTGGAGCAAAGTTTATATCCCGCCACACAACATTATCATATATGATACAAGGTGCAATGAAATGTTAACATACACAGATTAGTATTGGGCCCCTATGCTTGTAGGACCCCCGGGCAAGTGCCCACCAGATCCATCCGTTAAAATGGCACTGGTTGATATCATATCAAAGCAGGCTGCTTCATAAATGATTACTTTGTCATTTAAACTCGCTTTTGAAGTGGATAGGTCATTAAATCCCTCATTAGTTATTAGTCCTCAATGAATCCTGGCATATGATGATATTTTACATTAGGATGCACAGCATAGTGAACACCATAAGGTGCCTGTGTCACACTGTGCAGTAGAGCCAACGGCTCAGGCTGTGCTTTGGCTGGCATCATGGCTATTAACAGAATCACAGTGGTATAGAGATCTATATAAATTTAACTGAAACCCTTCACATATATAGATTAAAATATAATGACATTTATTGAAAATTTCTAAAATTGTGGGCTCACATATAACACTTATAGACAATACGTAAAAAGGACAGGTAACATATAAGCAAAGAATAGGCCCTTATGGATATATGTAAGACAACGTATCTCTCGGATAGATTTTTAGAGATAGCTGCCGCTCATACAAATGAGAGAGGATAGAACTCCAGAAGGTGAAAGAGTGATATCCACGTCTAAGGATTATTTGTACTTAGATGTTGATATGGTACAGGAATTGGTGCCTGTACTAGGGCACAATATTCTTATGTGTACTCTTGTTGCTAGAACAGTTTATTTAATAACTTCCCATTGGTAGCACAGTTATTGTGTATACAGGTGCTAAACACATGGGCTCATTGTGTGTCAGTGATGCTGACCAGAACGTTTCGGAAAGCTCGCTCGACGCGTTTCCCTACCCATGTAGGGGGCAGTTCCTCAGGAGCGCGGGTAATTATTGCCCGAAAAGTACGTTAAGATAATAGAGCAACAGGATTAGTGCGTCAGGACATAGTCCTGCTGCAGTTTGATACTGCTAAGGTGATGCCACCTGTTCGATAGTCACCTCTTCTTGCTTGTCACTTCCCGTGCGGTATCTGTGTTGGTACCGCTATCGGGCTCTCTATTTGAATATTCAGAGAGGGAGAGGGTCATTCATCCCATCTGGCATATAAGATGGTATGTGCCAGTATTTGAATGCCTCAGATAGCACTTCCGTGTAGCAGATGGCGCCCTTTAATCAGGCTTAGTCACCGGCTACTACGGCAAGTCCAGGTGATACCCTCCTAGAGAATTCCTGCAATATCCATTAGGGTACTTGCATTGGTCTGTAGATTTCTGTGACCAGTGTGGATTAATGCAATACCCAGATGGAAATTGTTCTGTCTCTCAGTGTTTGTTAAAGCAAATGCTTATCCAGGATCTATGGCCGACCCTTCTCACACAGCTGGTAGTTATCCCGGCTGTGTGTGATGAGGGCACTGCCTACACAGATGAAGCTCAGGTAAGTAGCAATATAAGTCTCAGATAGAGTTAGCTTCAGAGAATAGAGGGTTGTTTCGGCTAGACCTGGGGGATAATACCCCATTCAAAGTTCTTTCATAGAGACCAGGAAAGACAGAACCCCTACAGTGTCAGTCCTAGCTGGATTAGACAGGGGTAAGAGGCAGGGACAGAGCAAGAGAGGTAGCGCCTACGGCTCTGATGGTGAGCGGCCGGCTAAGATCCTGGAGAAGCATTCGCTTTAACAAACACTGAGAGACAGAACAATTTCCATCTGGGTATTGCATTAATCCACACTGGTCACAGAAATCTACAGACCAATGCAAGTACCCTAATGGATATTGCAGGAATTCTCTAGGAGGGTATCACCTGGACTTGCCGTAGTAGCCGGTGACTAAGCCTGATTAAAGGGCGCCATCTGCTACACGGAAGTGCTATCTGAGGCATTCAAATACTGGCACATACCATCTTATATGCCAGATGGGATGAATGACCCTCTCCCTCTCTGAATATTCAAATAGAGAGCCCGATAGCGGTACCAACACAGATACCGCACGGGAAGTGACAAGCAAGAAGAGGTGACTATCGAACAGGTGGCATCACCTTAGCAGTATCAAACTGCAGCAGGACTATGTTCTGACGCACTAATCCTGTTGCTCTATTATCTTTACGTACTTTTCGGGCAATAATTACCCGCGCTCCTGAGGAACTGCCCCCTACATGGGTAGGGAAACGCGTCGAGCGAGCTTTCCGAAACGTTCTGGTCAGCATCACTGACACACAATGAGCCCATGTGTTTAGCACCTGTATACACAATAACTGTGCTACCAATGGGAAGTTATTAAATAAACTGTTCTAGCAACAAGAGTACACATAAGAATATTGTGCCCTAGTACAGGCACCAATTCCTGTACCATATCAACACCTAAGTACAAATAATCCTTAGACGTGGATATCACTCTTTCACCTTCTGGAGTTCTATCCTCTCTCATTTGTATGAGCGGCAGCTATCTCTAAAAATCTATCCGAGAGATACGTTGTCTTACATATATCCATAAGGGCCTATTCTTTGCTTATATGTTACCTGTCCTTTTTACGTATTGTCTATAAGTGTTATATGTGAGCCCACAATTTTAGAAATTTTCAATAAATGTCATTATATTTTAATCTATATCTGTGAAGGGTCATGGCTATTAACAGAAGTGAAAGATACCTCAAGTGATGGATCCAAAGGGTGAATTTACGAAACTGCAGCAATGTGCTGTAAAACTGCATGCGGTTTTTAATATTTTTTATACCACGCAGTAAAAAGTTATACACATTATAGGTGCAAGAAAAAAAATCGCACATGGCGTGTAGAACAAAATTACGTGACCTTGAATTGCATTTGAACTCACATGTCCTATCTTTTGCAGGTGCGAATTTTATTTGCATTTAAAAAACGCACATGACTGCCTTCATAGAAAAGCATTGGTTCTTATAGATGCAAATCGCAAACGCGCCTAACATGCGTGCACAAAAACACTCGTCTGACTGAGCCTTTAGGCTTCATGTCCACAAGCATAAAACGGCCTGCTCGGATATATTAAATGCGGATTTCCGCTGTGGATGCACTGTGGATGATCTGTGGGCTGCATTCACACGAACGTATATCGGCTCGGTTTTCACGCCGAGCCGATATACGTCATCCTCATCTGCAGGTGGGGGGAGGATGGAAGAGCCAGGAGCAGGAACTGAGCTCCCGCCCCCTCTCTGCCTCCTCTCCACCCCTCTGCACTATTTGCAATGGGGAGAGGCGGGGTGGGGCCAATTCTCGGAACTTAGCTCCGCCCCCGTACTGCCTCTCCTCATTGCAAATAGTGCAGAGGGGTGGAGAGGAGGCAGAGAGGGGGCGGGAGCTCAGTTCCTGTTCCTGGCTCTTCCATCCTCGCCCCCCTGCAGATGAGGATGACGTATATCGGCTCGGCGTGAAAACCGAGCCGATATACGTTTGTGTGAATGCAGCCTAAAATAGTATTTTTTCGGGATTGCGGATTTTTCACACGTGAATGTACGGCGGATCATCCGCATGTGAAAAAAAACGCAACCCCACCCCCCAGCCTTTTCCCCACCTTCCTAATTGAATTTAACCTTCAAATCCACAGTGCATCTGTAAATGTAATTGCGGATGTACTGTGGATCTCCCGCAACAATAGAGTCAATGGTCTCTATCTGTGCATAATCCGCGTTAAAATAGAGCATGCTGCGTTTTTTTCCCCGCATGTGGAATCCGCAAATCAAAATAAATCACATCCACGGCTGTTGAATTAACCGTGGATGGTCAATGATTCCCTATGGGAAAATTGATCTGCGGATTTGCTAAATGAATTATGCCCGTGGACATGAGGCCTTAGAGTTGTTTTGACTGCAGGAATAGTGCTGCATATTGCATTGTTTGCGTTCAAAATTTATTGAACCCCCAACACAAAGTTAGGGCGATCTCACATGGGTGATCCGTATTCCTCATGCGGGAGCCCACAGCAGAATCCGGCTCTGATCACAGCCGACGACTTTTCGTACATTCTTTTCTTGTACTGCGGATGCTTGCTGTTGGTCATATGCAGTACAGTTTTTTTTTTCACTAGGCGATGACGCTGGTACCCACGGCCTATCCACAATATGAATTGCACATAGGCTGACGGTCAGACGGCCTCCGATGACTTCAATGGAGGCCATCTGCGTGGAGTCCACAGCAATATAGAGCATGCTGCAATTTTTCCTCCGCCTCCTCATCCCGGCTCTCCCATTGCAAACAGTGGCAAGGGGCAGAGAGGGGGGCGGGAGCTCAGTGCACTAGCTCCCGTTCCGTCTTCTCCCCTTGCAGAGAGGGGCAGCGTATATCGGCCGGGCGTGAAAACCCGACCGATATACGCCCATCTAAATAAGCCCTCATTCACATGGAATATTTTAACGTTTGAAATTGAAAGAACTCAGACGCATTAAAGTCAATGGGCCTTATTTACTAATACTGGTACCAGTGTTTGTGGTAATGCAATGCGTCACTTACTAATATAATACAGTGAAACGGATTGGAGCTGGTTAATGAGATTTACGAACTTCAGCAGGTCGCTGAGGAGACATGTTCGCTCATTGGTTTCACATATCTGCTGCACGATATTTACAAACTTCAGCTGGTCGCTGAGATGAAATCGTGGCTTGTCGCTGTGTCATGTAAGCTGCATTAGCTTAATGGTGGCGTTGAACCCTCTGTGGTGACATGTTTGCACAACAGCGATGGTTAGTTTCAACACTGAACAGCGGTCGACGATTAGATGAAGGCTGGACTGGTGTTGGCAGCATTAGCACTTGAGATGACATGATATCACGTTCAGGAGATGTGAAAATGGTGGTGAAGGACTATACTTTAATGTTGTTGGTCAATATGCACCACGAGCTATGTATGTGTACATTTGTGAGGTGTCATTTATTGGAGTCTTCACACAGGTGTCCAGCTGTCTCACAACCAGCTATAAACTGCCAGACTGAGTACTGCTGTATGCATAGCATCTGAGTCCACGGGGGTTTGTGGGGATTGTAGTCCACCCATAATCCCTCATTCAGTGCACAGAGATGAAGCAAGTCTGATGACATCACCCTTATGCGATCAGGGGTGGAGCTAAGAGCCTCGGTGATTAATCACATGACGGTGACATCATCACATGTAACTCATGCAGTCACTGAGACACTCACACATAGGTGGTCATTAGTATTTTGATTAAGCACAATAATTAAGCACAATAATTTATCACTGAATGATAAATCTACCAAATTTCTGACTCCCTGGTCTCAGTTTGGACCACCTATTGGTTGCTCAGTTCATGCCAAAAATTGTGCCAAAACGGTCCAATTAGCGTCAATTTTTAACTATTTTTGGTGCAATGTAGGCCACGCTCCTTTTCTGGGCAAGTTGGAAAAACTGTCGAAAAGTGTCTAAAAACACATGATATATCTGGAGCAAACATGTTAAACAGTTTTCTGGCGTAATTTGTGCCAGAAAGCACTGCATTTTGTTTCTTTTCATGCGCAAATAAAATGGATTGCATTTGGATGCCACTTTCACGTTAAAAATGTAATAACTGATCAAAGACGGATGTAAAATGCACATAAACTCATGGTGAAATCAGGGAAGCAAAGACACCAGCGGTGCAGGGAAAGGGAAGTGTAACACATCAAAAGTTATCATTTCTGCTCTTCAAGACATTTTAACATACTGGTAACCCGGAAAATCCTGTAACTCTGCTGTGGAACAAAACCAAAGTTCTGCAAAGTTAGATTTTGTAGCGGCATTCTTTCTGAATGACCTATGTGATTGTTGGAGACGTCTTACCAGCCCTGCTTCGTTTTCTGTTTTAAAAAGGACTTTCGGAAACATACGCTTCCTGGAACCTCCCTGATACATTTTCTTCTTTCTGTCTTCCTTGTACATTGCCTGCGATTACATGATTCGCAGCCCCCTACTGGTGACCTGAATTCGGCAGTTACTATTTGTGTACTTAGAACAACATCATGTGACCAGCTGTTTTCACGGGGTTAGTCAGAGATGAGGTATACGCGGCAGCTGCCTGCATCATGGCTGGGAATTTCCAGTAAGCGTTACTGTCAGGGAGGCTTTGTGCGCCAGTTCACATACACAACTTCCTGGCTTCAGTGTTTAGTTTTTATTGGAAGGGCAAATATAACTTTCTGAACATCCTGAAAAGCAAAATTTCCTGAAAATGAAAATAAGATAAAATAAACACACTTAAATTACATTTTCTTATGGAAGGTTTATTATTACTATATCAGCGTAGCCTTGTTCTACATGAGAGTTAAAGTGAAATGTAACCTATACCATAATTGTCCAACTCCGATTACTATGAGGCCCATGTGGGCAGGGACTAGAGATGAGTGAGCGTACTCGCTAAGGGCAAATACTTGAGCGAGTATTGCCTTTTACGAGTACCTGCCCGCTCGTCTCTAAAGCTTCGGCTGCCGGCGCGGGTGAGCGGTGAGTTGCGGGAATGAGCAGTGGGGAGTGGGGGGGAGAGAGAGAGATCTCCCCCCCCCCCCCCCCGTTCCTCCCCGCTCTCCCCCGCCACTCCCCGCTGGCACCCGAATCTTTTGAGACGAGCGGGCAGGTACTCACAAAAGGCAATACTCGCTCAAGTATTTGCCCTTAGTGAGTACGCTTGCTCATCTCTAGCAGGGACATATTTAACAAGGGTCACATTAGATCAAGCAGTATACACTCTTGTGGAAGCAGTCTTGCCTTACTGTGGGGTGTAAACTAAAAGTCTTTGTTCATGCCGCACCATTTAGGTCATCCTTTTACATCAGTGTCAAGAGTGTTGGTGCCACGCAGGTTCAGGATGGCGCTACAGCTGGCAGATAAAGGGCAAATTTATACTAGAAGAATAAACTAATAAACAAACTGGTTATCTAGTTAGGCTCCTTTTACATGGCGCAATAAATCATTCGCAGGAGCGCATGATGACAGAGTTTGTTCGCTTGCTCTTACAGCCTGTTTATACTGGCAGATAAATCGTTCGCAATTTCGTTTGGAATTGGGTTCTCATATCATTCAGTCCTTTATATTCACTGTAGCACTGAATATGAATGAGTAAACAATTAATGTGCACACGCAATAATAAGCAAATGATTATTTTTATGCCTGTATAATATGAAGGACGAATGAGAAGTGCATAAGGTCGTGGCGTGTCTCATAGCCAGAGTGCCAGAGTACATCACTAAATTTCGGAGCTATCTCATCTTGTGCTTAAGTTTATTTCAGGGTCAGATGAGATCATCCTTAGAAGATTCCTGATTATCTCCCCCCGGTAACAGCTGGCCTGACAACAGTATCCGGTTGGCCAGCGCAGAAATGGAGGCAAAAGAGGAGCAGAATTTCTGGCCTAGTGACAAGGACTGATTTGCTGGCTGTAAAACAGAGGGGGGAGCTGTTCTATAATAACCCTGAAGATCATTGATACAGCACCAGTTAAAGAATCCAAGTTAAAGCTCCCTCCCCTTTGGTTTACTTCGTTGTAGTATTCGATTAAGAGGGTGGTTTTGGTGGTATTAATTGGTTGGTTGGGATGGGGACTTGAGTTGGCAGTCCTCATTTAAGTTATTAAAATGTTGATGGTGGTATGGGGGCTGCATTTGGTAGGACGAGGCCCTCATAAGTGATATGGTTACTTATGTGGTGGTGACCAAGTACTGGTTTGAATTATTACATGGTGATTGATGATAAAATTAAAAAAATCTTGTTATTTGTATTGCACCAACTTATTCCGGAGCGTAATTTTTAGCTGTTACCCCCACCATCAAGCTGGGTGCTCATTTTACCGACCTCGGAAGGATGGAAGGCTGAGTCAACCTTAAGCCAGCTACCTGAACCATGCAGGAATTGAACCCGCAACCTTCAGGTCGTGAGCAAGAGCTTTGTACTGCATTTCTGCTGCATTAACACTCTGCGCCATTGGTTTATGGGAGCAAAACTCGTCAACTGAACCCCTTAATAAAATACTGCAGCCTTTTATCTCCAAAAATGGTGTCTTGTGCTTTTTATTCAATGAAGTTGGTTTAATTATATGTCAATAATGTCTCATGTACACCTTTAAATCACGTCTACTCAAAGCAGCGCAGGACCGCCGGCTATGGGGGGCCCTGTCCTCTGTTCCAATACACTTTACATCCTGCAGCATTATACACTACATTGCTCACTAACTGTACTACACATGATATCACTCACTAACTAACATAGGTAACCGGTAACCATGAACACCACATCACAACCCGTCACAGTTCCCGCTTTACAGTCCCTTCCGGGAGATACTCCCCCAGTGCGAGCTTGTCCATCGTGGTCTCTACTGTGCGCACACGAAGAGTCAATGGGCAGGTCTTACATGTCTGGCCACTTTACTGCATCCAGATTAATGTTGCTGTCATCTTCTTTAGGATCAAGTCCCTCTGGCAAGGGAGCATCCCTCTCCTTCCACTCTATGCTGTTATTTTCAGCCCCCTGGTCCTCAGGCCCTTTTACTGGCATCACTCCTGTGCTGCTTCCATGGCATGGGGACAACACCCTGTTCACACTCATAATGGCCACCACCAGGTATTTCGTGGCCTCTGACTCCACTCTGCTGGCTCTGGTGTGTGCAGTTCCCTGCATATACTCTGCTTCTGGCACAATTGTAGCTGCATCTCATCCTCTGAAGCACTTACAATTTTTTATATCGGCCCCTGGAAACATCTTGTTGATTCCCTAGAGGGCGGACTTAGCTGTCCAAGCTTTCCCCTATCATGGGGGCAGAACCCCTTTCATCAGCCTCAATAAAATAGCGCCTTGCGCATGTCTGTATTTCACTGACACTTCTCTCTGGCAGGGGAGCGGGATTTGAATAGGTAACACTGGGCCGGTGGAGGGATCTTTCACCGACGCTGGCAAGTGCCGTTATCTGCTCTCTGTCCCCATCTCCCAGCTGCATCTTGCATCAGGAGAGGGCAGGGTTTACTGCAGTGACTCCCAGGCTGCATCTGATAGCATCTGCATGCCACTGCTCTGTATGGGGAGCACTGCAGCCTTACCCCCTTAACATCAGTATTTATTAGCCAAAGCCGGGAGTAAAATATAACGGCTATGTTCACAGATTCAGGATTTAGATGTGGATTCTGTAACCTAAAATCTTGCTAGAATTCACTGACATTTTGCCAGCAATCCATATATGAATATCAGCTGTCTTGGTGCACAGATCATACGCTGACCTGGCACTGAAATCATGAAACACGCATGTATGTTCCAGCTTATGAGATGTAGACATAAAATGGAACTTTTATTATAGCATTTGTAAAAACTCACAAAACATCCAGAAAAACACATCACATTTCAGATGCCATTAGTAAGGATACAGCAAACATCTGAAATGCGTTGGGATTATTCTGGAGCTTTGTCAGTTTTTACAAATGTTCCAATAAAAGTTGCATTTTACATCTACAATCCATGAGCTGAATCGAATATGTGTTTCGGTATTTTATACCCCTTTCACGTAGAGCAGGGAAAAAATTAATGTAGAATAATGAACACATTGCAAAATTTTAAAATCCACAGTGTATCAATATTTGTGTAGATCCCACATAAAAAGCCACCCACATTACATGACAACGGGGCTGATCCCAGTGCATATCTGCTGGCTCTTCTGCATTAGAAATCTAAGCTTAAAAGGGGTGTCCAGTTGCTGGACAACTCCTTTTTCATTTGGACCCCCTGTGTGAAAATAATAAACAGAGAGATACTTACCTCTCAGTGGCCGCCGGGAATGAGCGCTGCAGCCGTCACATGATTTCCTGTGACATCATCTGTCACAACAAACCCCAGGACTGCAGCGAGCTGCAACCCTGGATCCTGGAGGCTGCGGAGGTGTAATTAGCTGACACAGGGGGTTTTAATGAAAAGGGGTTGTGTCCAGATGTTAGCTGGAAAATAATAAGGAAATATGAAATGCGCTATACACCGCGCATTTTTTGCAGCTTTTCACTTGTCATGCTTTTTTTGTATCAGTAACTTTTTTTTTTTTTTTTTTACAAATGCAGAAAGCGGTAAGTTTAGTTTTTCCTAGCAGTTTTGCATATAACATGCTTTTCTACTGGTCTTTTTCATGCAGCTTTTTTTCAAAGCTTCTTTGTGGGTTTTTTTTCATACAGTATGATATACTTTTTTTGAGAAATGTTTTTTTTTCTCTATGGAAATGCCTCAAAAATGCACCTTAGCTAGAGCATGCTGCATTTTGAAGAGAAAAAAATGCTGTGCATGGCTCAATAAGTGAGAAAAAACTGTGTAACAATTTCATTGTGGTATATCTCTTATTTCCTTTTTCACTTAAAGCTGTCATCTAGCCATGGCATTTTTATTTTTAAAAAATGCCCTTAGAAGCACCAGGAAAAATAAGAAAAGTTTGGTACCTGTGGCGGAACATTTTACTAGATACGGACGCAACATAAAAAATATGGAAGTGATTATTTTAAAAGGCAATTTCAAATCCCAACGTCACAGACAAATTTCGGAGTTCAAATTTATAACAACCTTTGACACTGTCAAGAACGGAATGAACCTCGGAGGGGGCTTCTTGCATCAGTGGAGAATATGAGAAATTTGGATTGGAGATAACACGCAGGCCTGTTGACCCCCTATCACACATTCAGAGACCATAAAACTTTGACATCCCTTATCAGTGGGCTAATTAAGTATTTACTCCTCTACTCATCCTGTTCTGGTATTGTTTTAAGTGCAAATTATTCACACCATGTCTGTCCCTTGCCATATGTATGTGTGTATATATATGCATGCCTCTTCTGATTTATTCCATTTAAGCCTGAGGAAGAACTCTGCATAGGTTCGAAAGCTCGCTAAAATATAATGTATTTTTGTTAGCCATTAAAAGGTATCATATCTACAAGATTACTTGGTTTCTCTTACTGATAACAATTACATTAGGCACCAGGAAGAAATGCCAGGAAAAATTGTTGCACAGACATATTTCCAGGCAAATCTATCCTCATGTTCAGGGTATACAAGCATCAAAATATACTAACAGGCAAAGCACATTAGCAGAAGCTCAATGGATTTGTTTTGTCAAAAAGCTGCAAAATCATGGACATCTTAAGAAGCCCTGGAGTGTGGTATGTATGGTGGGATCAATATTAGATCCACAAACAGAACATCCAAGTACACGTATAAGTACAACACAAATGGATAATGATAACATTATTCCTACAGACCTCCTGCAACTTTCACTAGTCTTTGATGATGTCTGACCCAATGCAATACCTTACCACAGACTCTATTAACATATTCACACCCTTTATTTTCATTAGCATGCCCACAAATATAACGATAAATGGTTGGCCCTGCCTCAGTTGCGAGCTTTGCCCATGCTTCTAACTCTGCTTATGCTGCCTCACACTATAGAGCCTGAGCATTTTTTGGGACTAGACCAATGGGCACAGCCACTTCAATCTGCTAATCAACAGAGCATCTAGTAGTTGGGCTCCCACCAATCTGATATTAATGGCCTATCTTAAGAATGGGCCATGAATATTATAGCCCTACAAATCCCTTTAGCCCCTTAAGGAGACGGCTTATTTTAGCCATAAGGACACAACAATTTTCAAAAGCCATTACCTTTTTATTTTTCTGTTGACATGGTCGTATGGGGCTTGTCTTTTTGCATAGTAACATAGTATGTTAAACTGAATGAAGACAATGTCCATCTAGTTCAGCCTGTTTCAACCCCTAGTTTATCCAGAGAAAGGCAAAAACCCCAAGAGGCAGAAGCCAATTAGCCAATTTGGCGGAAAATTCCTTCCCGATTCCATAATGGCAATCAGAATAATCCCTGGATCAACCTTTGATAGTTCCTACCTAAATGTAAGACCCAAAACTAGAAACCCGCTGGTCACCTAATGTCTATATCATGTATCATCATTCCACTGGAGAAAGATGTCTAGTTCCCTCTTAAACTCCTCTATGGATTTTGCCATCACCACGTCCTTAGGCAGAGAGTTCCATAGTCTCACTACTCTTACAGTAAAGAACCCCCTTCTGTGTTGGTGATGAAACCTGCTTTCTTTTAGAAGTAGCGGATGCCCTGTCGTTACCGTCACAGTCCTGGGTATAAACAGATCATGGGAGAGATCCTTGTATTGTCCCCTCATGTATTTATACATAGTTATTTGATCACCCTTTAGCCGTCTTTTTTCCAGGGTGAAAAGTTATAATTTTGATAGCCTCTCTGGGTATTCCAGTCCTCTCATTCCATTTATTCATTTAGTTGCCCTTCTTTGAAGCCCCTCAAGCACTGCGACATCCTTCCCGAGCAGCAGTGTCCAGAACTGTACACAGTATTCCATGTGGGGCCTGACAAGTGCCTTGTATAGTGGAAGAATAATATTCTCGTCCTTCGCCCTATACCTCTTTTAATGCACCCCAAGACTTTATTAGCTTTTGCAGCAGCTGACTGGCATTGGTTGCTCCAGTTTAAGTCCACTAGTACCCCCAGGTCTTTTTCCATATCACTTTTCCCTAGCAGTACCCCATTTAGTGTATATTGGTGACATCCGTTTCTCCTGCCCATGTGCATAACCTTACATTTATCCACATTGAACTTCATTTGCCATTTTTCTCAGCTTATCTAGGTCGTTTTGTAGCCGCAAATTGTCCTCCATTGTATTAATGGTCTTATATAATTTTGTATCATCTGCAAATATTGATATTTTACTGTGCAGCCCCTCTATCAGGTCATTGATAAATATATTGAACAGAATGGGGCCTAGTACTGAGCCCTGTAGCACCCCACTAGCGACGGTGGCCCAATCAGAGTACGAACCATTTATTACCACCCTCTGCTTTCTATCTCTCAGCCAGTTCTTTACCCAGATACACACGTTTTCACCCAGTCCAAGCTGTCTCATTTTATATATCAACCTATTATGCGGCACGGTGTCAAAAGCTTTAGAGAAATCCAGACATAGACTCTCCCATGTCCAGCTTAGAACTTACTTAATCGTAGAAGCTTATCAGATTGGTCTGACATGATCAACCCCTCATGAACCCATGCTGGTGAGGAGTTATTACATTGTTCATCTTGAGGTATTCTAGGATAGTGTCTCTCAAAAACCCCTCGAAGATTTTTCCAGTTATTGAAGTGAGACTTACCGGCCTGTAGTTACCAGGCTCTCTTTTGGACCCCTTTTTGTAAATTGGAAGCACGTTGCCAACGCGCCAATCCAATGGTATAACCCTGGTCTTGATAGTGTACATAAATATAATAAATAGTGGTCTAGCTATCACATCACTTAGTTCCCTTAAAACCCTTGGTATTGTATTCCATCTGGACCCGTCGATTTAGCGATTTTAATACTCTGTAACCGGCTCTGCACTTCCTCCTGTGTTAGGTTTGCAATATGTAGTAGGGGGTTCGTTTTATACCCCGGCATCTCATGTGACATTTCCTTTTCTTTCGTGAATACACTTGAAAAGAAACCATTTAATAGATTTGCCTTCTCCCATCGTCTTCTATGATTTTTACTGTATTATTCGTTAAAGGGCCAGTGCTCTCAGTGCAAACTAGTTTTTATTGATACAATATTTCGAAACATATAATGTATTGTAAAACTTCTATAAACTTTTTTTTGAAGGGCAGGGAAATAAAACGCATCAGCTCTGCCATTGTTTTTTTTTATTTTTTTTTTTACAGCATTAGTCACTCAGCATAAATGACATGATACATTTTTTTTTCTTGCACGCTCCCTCTGTGATGTTATCTGCGATTACTTTGCGAGAGCCCGGCTGGTTGCCATGGTAACAGAATGCCACCTACAGGCGTCCTGTATTACCACTGCCTATGATTGCTATAGCAAGCAATAAAGCATTGCAGGAGAGAAGTCCTGCAATGCTTTATTATAGCGATCATTTGTACTATGGTTTAAGCCCCCCAGAGGGACACAAATTGTGTAAAAAGAAAAAAAAAGATCAAAATAATGTGCAAAAAATAAAAATGTAAAAAAAAACCCCTTTATTTATGCTTTTTCTCATATTAGCATTAAAAAAAATCCCACATATTTGGTATTGTCACGTCCGTAATGACACGTACAATAAGTTGAACATGCTTTTTATCCTGCACGGCAAAAAGGTAAAAAAAAACTGAGGCAAAATGCTAATAAAAGTGGTCAAAAAAGCTGTATGCACCCCAAAATGGTACCAATAAAAACTACAGCTCGTCTCGCAAAAAATAAGCCTCACAGAGCTGCGTCCATGGAAAAATAAAAGTTATAGGACTTTAAATGCAGCAATTTAGGGGAAAAAAAGATTTCCAAAAAAAGAGTTTTTATTGCAGAAAAGTGGAAAAAACTAAAAAAAAATATAAGAATTTTGGTATTGTTGTAGTCCTACAGACCCGCAGAAAAAAATGTATTTTGTCATTAATGCTGCATAATTAACACTAAAAAAAAAATCTATGGCAGAATTGATGCGTTTTCTCTCCCTGTGATCATAAAAAAATGAATAAAAGTTTTACAATTTAGTCTTATGTACCTAAAAATGGCACCGATAAACACTACCGTTTGCCATCCAAAAATAAGCCCTTATACGGCTGTGTCGACGAAAAAACAAAAAGTTTTGGCTTTTGAAAGATGGAGATTAAAATCCACCAAAAATCGTTGTGTCCTTATGCCCAAAATAGGCCATGTCCTTAAGGAGTTAAGGCCAGTCTCATACATGTTTAAAACATTGTGGTAATCGAGCACTGTCTACTCCATTTTGGAGAGTTTTTGCGCTTTTTAACATTAAAAAGCAGTATGAGCATTGTGACATACGTTCGAAAACAGCTGTAAGCATTGCAGAAAAATTTTGCCAATGCCGTGTGTGAGAGTACCCTAAGAGTGAAGTTAAACTTTGCTACATTTGTGTACATGTTTACCTGCTTGTTTTAGAGCAGTGTTTCCCAACTAAGGTGTTTCCTATTTGAGCTGAATTATAGCGCTAGACAAGAGTTCTAGAGTGCTTTACTGCCCCCTAGTGCCAGCTTCTTTGAATCAGAAATGGCGTTAGAGATTCCTCAGGAGAGATGCTCTGTGTGATGTTTGTACGCTCACTATGGCAATCTCTGGTTGATCTTTTGTCTTAGATATTGGGTAAATGATTCCCAATTAGCCTCTTTGTCCCAATGAGACCTTGGATTACATTCTTTTTAGCCCAGACTCATTTGCGGTCATCATGACTGTCATATAAATCGTAAAGTATACAGTAACACACATCAGGATTTTAGGTTCTGCATCTATACTAAGAGATTGCCTCAGCATATATGCCGAGCATAAAACCCAAACCTTGATGTGAGCCGAGCCACGAGGATATGTGTGAACGCTGTGTATTTTACATCATGGCACAGGAGTCATTTTCTTGAACTTTACTGCATTGTGGTGGAGTAGATGTTGTCTTGAGATGGTGACTTCTTTTGAGAATGACATGCTTTTGATTAGGCTACTGTCTTCCACTTTCGGACAGCCACGTCCGATGCTAGAGGAAGAGCCTAGAAGAAAGGAGGTTACAGGTTAGACACAAAATACTGGAAGGCAAAGTGCTGCATGTAGAGCTTTTTCATCTGGAACAATGCTGGACAGCTGAAAGGAAAGGAAATGGACTCAACTATTGTTAATGTGGCCCGTTTGGCGCTGTTCGGTTCCGTTATAAGACAGATCCGTTTGACCATTGGATGCCCCTTGCCTGCTCTCATAACACAACAGAAAAATGGAACCCCAGAGAGCAGATGTTAAAGCAGCCTTCAGGTTCCTGTTTTCAACTCAAAAACCTTTCACAATTGAAAACATTATTAAACCACACAATGTTGCGAAACAATTAACATTTATTAAAGAAAACATAAACTAAGTCCCCCACCCTAAAAAAAAAAATGAATTAAAGATTTGTGTGACGGTGTCTGGTTTCTGAGATCTGGCCAGAAGTAGGTAGTGGTCAATATGATATGGTGGATGACTGGCCTTGTGGTGCCGATAACCGGTTGGTGTTACTATGTTCAGGTGTATGTGGCTGTAGCTCTGTTGGAAAGGCACACTGTGACGGTCAACATAATAAGGCTGATTGTTGTGGTGGTTCTGGGATCACTTCCCTTCTATGGTTCAAAAGTATTTGATTAGCTGCATCAGATACAACAATACAGGAGAAATCAGAATATAATTAAGACAAGGTTACATTACCTCACTCCTGGATGTTTCGGGATTAATCAACAACCTGTGCAGATTTTCTGATAAAACATAGCAAAACAAAACATAACATAATCCCCCTTGCATTTGTTACAGAATATCCCATTATATGGGGGCTAGGAAGAAAAATGAAGGTATTTTTTCCTTTCTAAATAGTCTGGTAGTAGTTTTGTATGTGTTTCTCTGTCTTTTTTCTCTGGTAAGAGTGGTATTAGGTGAGACGAGCTTGGCCTCACCTGTGTGTAATTTAACCTGGCCTGGTGCTTGGCTTCAGTGTGGTTTATTTTCAGTCTTCCTCGAGCTGTGGAGAAAGCAGGTTCCCCTATTTACCTGAGTCTTCACAAAGCTAAGTACAGCAGTTATTATCTCTTACATCTTGTTTGCTGTTTTATTCGCCTATCTCACATAGGGTCAGCTAATGGCCTAGATGTGGGGTCAGGTTCACCCTTCTCAGGGCGGATTACCTGGGTAGGTTCTTTAGGAACAGCCTTTCCCTTGTTGTGGTTGTCTTTATTGTTTACCGCTGTTTGGTGCGCATTTGTGTTAGTATTTCAGGTTACGCATCTAGCATGTCCTGTTTGGACGTGACATTGATGGTCTGAATGACTGGGCCCAAACCCCAGTCTATGTTCTTTTTTACACTGTGTAAACTCAGGAAGCATTCAGGGGACCGGTTTCGGTGCATCCTGGTCAGACATGACATTGACAATGTCCCAGTTGGCTGACCAGTGGCTCAGAATGATGGGACTTTGTCATCAGACTCCTGACTGGCCTGCAAACTGTCACAGGTGCTGTAATGAAGGGAAAAAAAGTTTTTGAAAATATGTATCTGTAGGTTTTTAACAAGTAAAAACACACTTCCAATAAGGGCTCCTGTCCACGGGTGAATTTTCACAGCGTTTTCCGCAGCGATAATCCATCCGCGGGGAACGCAGTGAACGCTCCATAGCATTGCTATAGAAAGCGCAGTCCCCCTGTCCACAAGCAGTAAACCATTGGGATTCTCCGCTTGCTGCAGCAATTCGCAGCATGCTGCGAATTGCCGCGATTCTCCGCGGTGAGACTATCTGTCAGATAGGCTCACCGCGGAGATCCGTCTGCCGGCTCCTGCTCCCGGGCGGCATCTCCCACTATGGAGATTCGTTGCGGGATTTTGCAACGCCCGTGGACAGGCAGCCTAAATTTACAGGTGCAGTTTCACAGTTATGGCCAGAAATATAAATTACATGAGGTACATATATGGCCTTGTTTCCTGATGCCTGATCCACTGTGCTATTGCTCCTATAAGATCTGATCTCGAGTGCTCCTCTACTTAGAATTTATTTCATTCATTCATTGCAAAACATTTTTAAAGATGAATTTATAAAAATGTATAACACTTGCACACCTTATGTCATCACATTTCCAGCAAAACCCCAGAAAATATTGATTGATGTTTTTTGATGTTACTAAAAAGTTTTGTAGCCACTTTGTTATTCTCCTCCACACTATCAAAATATCGAAAATCGTCCACCAAAGTACCATTATCTTCAGTTTACAATATTTCTTGGAGGCGGGGGGACCAATGAACACGCATCAGGACATTTATATGATGTTGTCAAAAATGACAGCGGCATGTACAAAAACCAACCGCTAAAATCAACATTCACGCTAATGCGGTAGGTCCAACTGTGAAAATTAGCCATTAACCACATTGAATAGAACGGGATGAGCTCCCAATTATGTGCCATACAAATTTCACGCATCTATTATGGAAGTGTACGTCATAAAAGAGGTTAGGAAATATGTTTGCTCAAAAAAATTAAAAACAAAAGATAACCCTACTTTATTTTATGCACTATACTCATAGGCCACCTGCAGACAGGCGGGTTGGATCCGGCAGCGAAAATTCTCGCCGCGGGACCAGACCCGAGCGCCTGCAGGGAGGAGTGCGTACTCACCCGCGCCCGGCGGCCTCGGCTCTTTCATGTGCCGGCTGCCGGGCAGCCGACGCATGCGCAGACCGGGTGAGTGACGTTTCTGTGCGAAGCTCTTCGAGCCCCGCACAGAAATAGGACATGCCGAGGTTTGTTTGCCGCGCGACATTTCGCGCGGCGAAACCGCGGCCGTCTGCATAGGAGTGCGTATTGTAATGCACTCCTATGCAGGCTTTTAGTGGCGGAAATCCCGCCGCGGGATTTCCACCCATCTGCAGGCGGCCATAAATAGAGATGAGCGAGCATACTCGCTAAGGCAAACTACTCGAGCGAGTAGTGCCTTATGCGGGTACCTGCCCACTCGTCTCAAAAGATTTGGGTGCCGGCGGGAGAGAGCGGTGAGTTGCGGGAGTGAGCAGGGGGAGCGGCGGGGGAGAGAGTGAGAGAGAGATCTCCCCCCCGTTCCTCCCCGCTCTCCCCCACCGCTCCCCGCCCCCCACCGGCACCCAAATCTTTTTGAGATGAGCAGGCAGGTACTCGCATAAGGCACTACCCGCTCGAGTAGTTTGCCTTAGTGAGTACGCTCGCTCATCTCTACTCATAAACTCAAAAATACCAAGTATCCATTAACAAAGGTTTTTTTGCGCTGTGCACAAAGCCTTTAGAACAGGCAGATCATTGCTGAGAACCGCTCACTTCTTGCTAACTTCTCGCTCAGGGCTTCACATTCTATGTGACACACTAAGCTGAGAGCGTTTAGGCGCAGCGAGAAGTGAGCGAACCAGCGATGATTTTTATGCTGGTTGGAACTAAGCGACAAACCAAAAGTAAACGAATAGAGAACTGTGGGTTCGCATTTAGATATAACAATTAGTGCGCATTTTGGTTTGTTTTAATGAATATTCATAACATTCAATATATGTAAATAGCCCTTAGCAAACCTGTCCTTGTAATTAGATGAGTTGGAATCCCATCTAACAGGTTTTCCCTCCTTCAGAGTAATAAACATTCCCATATCTATAGGAGACATGATACTGGCTGTTCTGCACAAACTTTATGAGTAACTGGCGGCAACCTCCTGCTTTCTTTTATTCTTTTTCCTCCCAGTCACTTAGCAGCCTGCATGAAAAATGTCGTAAATATGCTGGCAATTGCGTACTCACTGCACTTTTTATGCACCTATTCACTTCAATAGGCGAATATTGTGCGAAATATGCCCGAAGATAAGACATGGTGTTTGAAATGTGTCCTCAGTGTTATCACTGTATATTATCTGTGGTGTTACACAGGACTGCAAGTGACATCATTATCTGTCCTCAGCATTATCACTGTGTGTTATCTGTGGTGTTTTATATGACTGCAGCTGGCATCATTATCTGTCCTCAGCGTTATCACTGTGTTCTCTGTGGTGTTACATAGGACTGCAGGTGGCATCATTATCTGTCCTCAGAGTTATCACTGTGTTCTCTGTGGTGTTACATAGGACTGCAGGTGACATCATTATCTGTCCTCAGCGTTATCACTGTGTTTGCTGTGGTGTTACATAGGACCGCAGGTGACATCATTATCTGTCTTCAGTGTTATCACTGTGTGTTATCTGTGATGTCACATAGGACTGCAGGGGGCATCGCTGTGTAATCTGGGTAAACATGGCCACTTACATTACACTACAGTACTGTTTTACTAACGCTGACAGCGACGCTGGAGAAGGGTGGTTAGCGCTTTAGCATCAGTGGGAGGAGACACTGAGCAGGAGATCACGTTGGCCATGTCAACAGCGAGGCCATGTAGGTCGGCGGCCACCAATGAAACTAGAAGCAGCCAGTGAAACTAGAGGCAAAATTCTGTCTTGAAAAATTGGTGAAACTGGCAAAACTAGAAGATAACGAAACTAGAGGTTTGACTGTATGGTCGTTTAGTGCAGAGTATTATGTGAACGCAAAATGCACGCATAATACACAGCAAAAATTTGCTTGTGTAAGAGGCCTAAGAAATATGTGACCTGGGGATGTCTCTTCCATAACAGCACATGCAGATGCCAGGCAGCATTGCATAGAGCAGGCTCAGTACACGGCATGTGCCAGCTGTCTCTGACACCCAATACCCGATGGCAACTGCCAGTATCAGAGTTAACTATAATGCCAGTAATTAACCCTTCAGAGGTGACCGCAGCATTAACCAGTGAGAGGGACCTCTCACAATAAGTGGCTGTCCGAATACCATGGCAGCTTGGCGGGAGGAGAAGTGCGGCGGAGCAGATAGCGCCTGTTAGGCGATGTATTGGGTTTTTTTTGTTTGTTTTTTTTTTAAAGCAGCTGTGGCTATATTTTGGGGTAGGGCTTATATTTGAAGCCCACCCCCACCCCAGAAAATCCCGGCAAAAGAGCGCTATAAAATCCCGATATCACACAGAACACAGCTACAATATCGCTGCAATTTTCTTGCTGTGATATCGCTGTCACTCGTGTGAGAAAGGCCTAGAGGTGTCATGGGTGCTCTCATTGCCTGTGACCTGATATTCCAGTATTTTGGGGGAGTTGCAATACTGGCAGTTTTCATGGGTGCATTTGTGAGTGTATTCTTTTTAAGTGTTTATATATTTCCTTTCATCTAGGTTACCTGGCTGTCAGCTCTGATTCAGGGTTTCAGGAGAGGTATGTATACCCCCGTTTGTTATTTTAGTTTGGGCCCTTTAACCCCTTAGTGACCAAGCCTGTGGGCACCTTAATGACCAAGCCAAATTTTGGAAATCTGACATGTGTCACTTTAACATGGAATAACTCTGTAAATGTTTTGCATATCCAAGTGATTCTGACATTGTTTTTTCGCTACATGTTTCACTTTATTTAGGTGGTAAAATAGTCAGATATAATTTGTGTATATTTATTAAAAGCACCAAAATTGGGAACATGTTTAAAAAATTGTCATTTTTTTCACATTTTCAATTGCAATATCTTGCAAATATACTTTATTCTGGATGCACATTTGAAAAACATTCATTTTTTTAAATCATTTAGGAGACGTACAAATTTAACATTGATTATCAACATTTTGAGGAACATTTTGTTTTCCTACACCAAGCCAAGATTGTAAAGGCTCATAGGTGTCAGAATGATAGATACCCCCACAAATGACCCCATTTAAAAAACTTAATATATTCACTGAGGGGTGTCAGAAGTATTTTGACCTCACAGTTTGTTTTCAGGAGTTAATGCGATTTAGAGGAGAAAAAATAAAATTTCACATTTTTGCAAATATGTCAATTTAAGGGCGCCCACCCACTGGCGTTTTCGATTTTCGTGCGTGAAAAACACAGCGTTTTCGCGGCGTTTTCGCGGCTTTTCCATTAATTTCCATTGACTTTCATGGGTGCATTAGGAGAAAAATAAGGACACATATGCAACTGACAGTTCCTATGTTAAAAATCGCAACGCAACGCAAAAAAAAACGCCAGTGGACAGGAGTACATTCAATTCTAATTGCTCTTGAGAAAAAACGCAAAACGCAAAGAAAAAAAAATCGCCAGTGGGTGGGCGCCCTAAAGGCAGTTTTTTTTCTAGAGTACACATGAAAATGAGAATGTGCACCCCAAAATGGATACCCCTGTTTTTCCTTGTAGAGCCCTTGAGCAGCCAAAACGGTATAGAACACGCACAAATGACCTCATTTTGAAAACTAGACCCCTAATGAATTCATTTAGGGGTTTATGATGAAATATTGGCCCCACAGTTTTTGAATGAATCTAAGCAAAACAGAAGGAAAAAAATACGATTTTCATTTTTTTGGCAATTGTGTCATTTTAAAAATAGTTTTTTTGTACAGCACACATATGAATGAAGACTTGCACCTCAAAATAGACACCCCTGTTTGTTCCATGTTCAGAAACATACCTATTGTGGCCCTTATCTACTTACAGGACATATGGCTAAGCCTATAATGGAGGGAAAACCCATTGGCTTTCAGGGCACAACTAAATAAATTCCAGGCCCCATTGCTCCCTTGTGCAGAAACAAAATGGACTCCTTGAAAATAATCCCCCGGCCCCCTCCCTCCGCGCCCTTTTTCGCATTCCCTAAATCTTAGATAAAAATAATAATGTAAACTGTGTGGTATTTCCAAAGACAGGGGTAATTACGGAGGCCTAGTTGGGATGGGCACATGGGGCTATAAAACCGGGTATTCCTTCTCCTCCCATGCTTTTTTGGGGGGTATTTCTTGACCTCAGCAGCAGGGATGGGGTGTAAAAATTGTCGCTCTGTGAGGCTTTGTAAGCTTGCTGAGGTGGGGCGGTCTCACACAGAAGGTATACAACAAGTTGCTCCTGGAACTGCAGAAAGGCGAGCGTTCCCGGGGCTTCTTGTAAATTACGTATTACAGGTAGCGATTTTAATAACTCCAGGTTCACACAGCCATATGTGGAATCCACTTGCGGAGACCTGCAGCGAATCCCAGCTGTGAGCCTGGTTGTGGCCCTGCGTATCGCCGCGTAATGTACTGCGCATAACTGCGTACTTACACGGGCGGTCATGCGCAGTACACCTTTTTTGTTGTTTGTATTTCTCGTGCCGTCGCTTAGCGATGACATGGGTACCCGTAGCCCATACACAATGCAGTTACATATGGGCTGTGGATATATCTGTGACCATAAAGTACAATGGGCTCTATGTCAAGGATATCTGCAGCAAAATAGAACCTGCTGCGTTCTGTTTTCTGCAAGTGGATTACGTAATTCCAACCCCCTGATGTGAGTGAAATTGTGTAATGCACTGCATTTAATTGAACCGCGGATCAAACGCATGCAGAATCCGCAATTCCTATCTGGTCATGTGAGACCGGCCTAAGGTACATCTCTACCTTTTTATCACGTGACCGGGGACCGCTCAACTAGGCCACTGCTCCAGGCTCTCAGCAACTGTTGGTAGCTGGAAGCAAGAACATTTAAAATTTCCTGGGCTCCCCAGTTCCTGCACATGTGTCTGGCATTCTGACGGCAGGTGCATACGCAGGAGCCGGGTAAGGTCCGTGGAGGATGATCGCGTTGGGGTTCAAATGCGGAGACTTCCGGTAAGAAGTTTCATCTCCTCTCACAATCGCATTGTGACATCTCCAAGCTATTGGCTACCTTTGGTAGCCAGGAGCAGGGAGATTTTAAATTTTCCGGGCAATCCTGGACTTTTGTGCATGCATCCATCACTATGCTGAGGGGCGCATGCATCGAAGCTGGGGTAAGGTCTGCGGATAAAGATTCCATCGGGGGGGAACAAATCCCGGAACCTTAGTTATGTAATTTCATCTCCCTCACAGATACAATTCGTAAGGGGAGATGAAACTGTAACTTGTTAAACTTTTTTTTTACACTTTTTAACTTTACATGATCACTGTTATCCGATGGACAACATGTGACATCTCCCTGCATCTCCGTGCACTCGGCTATCATTGACAGACGGGGGTGCAGGGGAATTTCAAATTTGCCAGGCTCTCTGGCCTTTTGCGCATGCGCAGAAGCCCGCGGGAGGTGCAGATCGCCGCGGGGCATCACAGAGGACGGGGGTGAGCATTTTCACCTCCCCTCATGGATCCGATCCATGAGGGGAGGTGAAACTTTAACTTTCTATTAAAAAATTAGCACTTTTCCATGATTGCCGTTATCCATTGGTAATAATATATCCTGCCTCCAGGGAGAATTCAAATTTTCCAGGGCTCCCGGCCTTCAGCACATGCGGCTGACATAATGCCACCTGGCACGCATGCGCAGAAGACTGGCGTCAGGCCCTGAAAGACTAGATTGCGACGGGACATCAGGGAGGACGGGGGTGAATACCCTCAGCTGCCCCTGTGGATCTGATCCTTGAGGGCAGCTGAATATTTAACTTTTTTAAACCATTTAACACATTAATGCGATCAGCGCTATTCATTGGATAGCGTCGATCGCATTGCCGGGGGGGGCTCCCCGCGCCCCTCCCCCCATGACTGCTCCATGTTGTTGGCTGAAGCTGTCACGTCCACGTAGCTTTAATTCCCAGAGAAAGCATGTTTTTACGTACTCGGGGATTAAAGCCCATTTAGCTTGGAAGTAAAAAGTATATGGGCTGGTCACTAAGGGGGTTTAATATTTGAGATATTCCCTTTAATATATTCAGTGCAGGCAATAACTGGTACTGGATGTCACTGTGACATTCATATTTGTCATCTTTGAATTTTGGGGACCTTTTCTTCTCTTGGCTTAAGCAACAGGGTGACAGATCAGCCAAAATCAAAACATTTTTGTCTATTTGAACTTACAATATAGACTGATAATATAACTATCAGATTTAAATATATTGTATATTTAGTGGAATCTCAACATGTCAAACAATGTTGAAAATATTGCAATGAGTCAACTTAAGGAAATGATTCAGTTCTTTGAACATCAAGTATTACTTTGCAGGTAGCAGGAAATGAAATCTGTGGTTTTCACATCTTTACCTAAGTGTGAAAAAAACAAAATGCTAATCTAAACATATATAAATGAAATAGTAGGAGAGATTCATGAGAGATTACCATTCTTGCAAAAAATGCATTTCTTAAAATTCTCAATGCTATGTATCTTCTGTTCTAGGATTATCATAATGGAGACTACTGTTACAGCAAGCGGGTATGTGGCTGATTATCCCTTTGTGTATACCCACCGGTACTACAGAAGTTACTGGAAGGAGTGTATATCTCACCCAGATGCCTTGCCTTGGGGAGATAAACTCCCAAAAGGATGATTTTGTTCAGTAAACTTAGTTTGCTGAGCAGTTATTCAAGTGTGCTATGGGCTGGATTTTATTGGAGTCATGGGTAGGTTGGTAGTAGGACCCATCACTCCCTCTCTAAATCGAGTACAGGACTTCTTCTTGGTTCCCAGTTAGCTTAGTTGTTTCCACTGAGCTTTGTTACTGGGACATAAAGGATTGTCAGTGCAGACAGGCTGGGACTGAACATAAGTCCCCTGTAGCCTTCTGATTATTTGCTGACAAATTTCCCATTGACCATCGAGCCCATGGAGTGTGATGGAGGTTGGCATCAATCTCTGTTTGCGGAGCCAGTTTATGTTGCATCACCAGAACTAGACATTCAACCCCAGTTGTGTAAAGTGACTGTGAATAACTTTTCCATGAAGACCCTGTTGATAGTCTAGTTACGTTGGCTCATGCCAGCCTGGTAGCTGAAGGTTATCTACCAGGGAAGCACATGAGTGTGATATGCATCCATGGTGATACAACAGTGTACCCTGTAGCTCTGTCTACATTAGAGACAGTGGTGGGAACCTTGTCCTACAAAGTAGGCGTAGTAAAAATGTGATGCACAGTGCGATATTGGCGTGTGATTTTCCTCTATTTTGGGACTTATGGGGAAAAGCAATATTGCATACTAAAGAGGCTGACATAACCTCTAGAAACCAGCTCCCTCCTCTCAACAGCAGTATAAATGTGGACATTAAAGATGAATGTGCTAACTTCCAATTGCAGGTCTCGGCTGGAGCAGATGATGAGGATCTTCTAATGGATTAGGGCTCAGTCATACGTTTTAACGTGTGTTTTTTCGCGCATAAAAAAGATCGTAGTAGATAGAACCAAATTTTTTTCAATGGCAGTGGCCACATGTGCAAATTTTACATGCAGAAAAACACCTGCGGTGAAAATTATAGGACACTGTTTTTGAAATCACAGGTAACTGCAGCATCAGTGTTTTTTGATTGTGAAACCCCTGGATGCTGTTGCATCTAGGGGTTTCACCTTGTGCTCAATGGGGCCAGCAGCAGCGCCGTCCCCATTGAGAGCATATAGTGAAGATTGCGAACGTCTGGCACAGCTGTAATAGGAAGCAATGGGCTGCCGGCAAGCCCTGCAGTGATTTTTGGAGAAGGGCTTTAAATAAAAGCCCTTCCCTGAAAAACATCCCTAAAATGTGTGAAAAATATTAAAAAATATATACACACCTCTCAGCAGCTGCCGGGGCTCAGGTGCATCCAGACGGGTCTTCTCCTGCACTGCTGTGAAGTGATTTCAGCAGGTGGGGATTTAAAATCCCCGCCTGCTGAAAGGGCTGCCTCTGATTGGCTGAACACTGTGACCAATCAGAGGCAGCTCTCAGCTATTAAATGACAGCTGAGAGCTGCCTGTGATTGGAATTCATGAATTCAATCAATGGGTGAGTGCTGCCTTTGATTTTCTGAGCGCAAGGACCACTCACAGGCAGCTCTCAGCATCCACATGAAGAGGCTGCCCATAGCTGTGTGAAGCAGCCAGGTCACACATCCGTGGTGGCTGCGTGATTCCACGGCTCCCATATGAGCCTATGGAAAGCAGGCGGCACAGCGCGCACCATGGAGCTGACATACAAGTCGGCACTCGCTGTTTTAACTTTGTTAGAATTGCACATTCTGCGCTTTTACAAAGCGTCCATGTGAGTGCTTCCATAGTTGCTATAGAAGCGCTGGTCTGACCGAGCCCTAAAGTGATTTTCTGTTCTCTAAAGGTACAATTGAATATACATAGACAATCAAGGGGCTTTCATGTGCGGCGGAAGAATCCATCACGGAAAATCCCACACAAAATCCATATATCTGACATGTATGTATATCTATATATCTGACATATATATATCTGACATGTGTATATATATCCATATATCTGACATGTATGTATATCTATATATCTGACATATATATATCTGACATGTGTATATATATCCATATATCTGACATGTATGTATATCTATATATCTGACATATATATATATATATCTTACATGTGGATTTTGCAAAGGGTAAAATTCACAGCAATTTAGTGGCAAATTCACATCATGATATTGCTATTTTGGTGCAAAATTTTCCTTGGTGGAATTTTTTCACCACGTGTGAAAGCACAACCGTCAGCACTACCTTCAGCCTACCTCCTATAACGCAGCACAACCGGGCTTTTCTATTCAGCTTTAAAGACTGACAGAGACAGAAACCATGTGAAAAAGACTAAAGTGGTCTCTGTCTCACATATTAATGCCGGTAGCACACAGGCGTAAGCGCATTTATTTGCACAGAAAATACACAAAAAATGCATGTGCTGCGTGCATTTGTGTGACACAGGCCTAAAACCTATAGTCCCATCTCAGTTCTGTCCCTATGCGGTATTCTGCATAGAAAACGGAAACCCAAGAGGGAAGTAAAAGTGCAATGTGAAAGTAGCCTTATTAATGTAGAAGAGTGTTTCCCAACTCCAGTCCTCAGGGACCCCAAACAGGACATGTTTTCAGGATTTCCTAAAGTAACATCATTTGTGGCATCACCTGTGCAATACTGAGGAATCCTGAAAACATGACCTGTGGGGGTCCCTGACAACTTGGGTTGGGAAACACTGATGTAGAGGCTGGAAGCTGTTTCATTATAATATTATATATCCACATCTAAGGCCTCATGTCCACAGGCAGGTCAGATTCCACCTGCAGAAGTGGGATCCAATCCTTCCCATGGCCGAGGACATTTTTTTACCTGTGTGGGTCTTCTCTGTCCCTGTCCGGATCTTCTTTCTTCTTCACTGGTTGATTTGCGGGTCACCCGTGTGGAATCGGCAAATCAGATCCACCCGTGGACATTGAGCCTAAGGCGCAGTGCATACTACATCAGAGCTCTACATTTGGCATATATGCCGGGAACAGCTCCTGGGATAAACATCAAACATATTCATAGGGCTTTCTACCAGTGTTTCTGGTACTATAATTTGGCAATGCACGCTTACTAATATAATATAGTGAAAGGGATTGGAGTTGTAAACACACGGCTGCTGTTTTAAAGACCTGTGATAACGTCACCATCATTGCTTACCTTCACCTGTCACACACAAATAGCTCTGCTACATGCGCGTCACACGCAGCACACATGGCTCTGCTAGATGCACATCACACACACATAGCTCTGCTACGGGTACGTGACACATACACATGGCTCTGCTACTTGTGCATGACACAGCACACATGTCTCTGCTACATACATTGTTCGTCAGCCTCTGTTGGTTTAGGATCTGTGATGATGTCACTGTCATGTGATCAGGAGGTGGAGCTAAGAGACCAGCTGACTGATCACATGACGGTGACATCTTCACAGTTCCTGTCAGCACATGGCTGCTATCAGGCTCTGCAGGTTTTATTTATGTTTTAAGACCTGCGATTAAGTCACCATCATGTGATCAGGGATGTACAAGTGGTCATTAGTACTTTGATTATCAGAATAAGGCCTCCTTCCCACGAACGGATTTACGCCGCGTAAATTCGCGGCAAAAATCCGCTGCGTTGCCCCCTGCTATTAGGTTCTATTGAACCTAATAGCTCAATGCTCACGGTGCGGAATTCCACCGCGGAATTTCGCACCGTGAAATCTCCCGTCCTCACCCGCAGCATGCTCTATTTGCCGCGGGTGTACGCGCTGACGGCTTCCATTGCAGTCAATGGAAGCCGTCCGTTCACGCTATCTCCCGCTGTAACACAGCGGAAGATAGCGTGAAAACGCTTTCCCGCCTACCGCCGCCGCGTCATGTGACGCGGCCGGCGCGTCACGTGACACGGCCGGCCGCGTCATGTGACGCGGTGGGCGTGTCACATGACGCGACGGCGGTGGGCGGGGAAGCGTCTTCATGCTATCTTCCGCTGGTAAGTATGGGGTCTCTGGGGGGCGCCGTGACGGGCTTCACTGCGGAATATTCCGCGGCGGAGCCCGTCACGCTCGTGTGAAGCCGGCCTTAATCTTTTTGGCATAAAAGAAGATGAAGGAATATCAAACTGTGTGGCTGCTCTTTTTGATGTTATCAACAGAATATAGAGAATACACATTACAACAGTACTTCTCCTTTATGCATTCAGATAATGCAGACACCAAAAATGGTAATAGGAGAACACTAGGAAATTCTGTAATATCACAACGTAACATAGTAACATTTGTGTTAACCCCTTAGTGATGAAGCCTGTTTGCGCCTTAGTGACGAAGCCAAATTTTAGAAATCTAACATGTGTCACTTCAGCATAGAATAACTCCATAAAGGTTTTGCATATCCCAGTGATTCTGACATTGTTTTTTCGCCACATATTGTACTTCATTTAGGTAGTAAAAATCGACTGATAGAACTTTCGTATATTTATTAAAAGCACCGAAATTGGAAAAATTTTGGAAAAATTATAATTTTTTTCACATTTTCAACTGCAATATGTTATTTACTTCTGGCGCGCATGCACAGAAGGCAACTTAAAGTCCTGGGGGACCGATCCGATCCATGAGGGGAGCTGAATCTTTAGCTTTTTTTTACACTTTTATGTGATCGCCATTATCCTTTGGATAATGGCGATCGCATGAGCAAGGAGCTGTCACCACAGCCTTCCCATGACAGCTCCAAGTTGTCAGCTACCGCCGGCAGCCGACAGCATGGGGCTGTCATGTCCACAGGCTCCGCGGCTTTAATCCTCAGGGCAAGTGTGTTTTTATGGCCCTGAGGATTAAAGCTCACAAAGCCAGGACTGAAAAAGGCAATGAGGCCATCCCTAGGCGGTTAAAGCAATCATTGTTATTACATTTAAGCAGTGGATTTATATTTGTGTGTTGCAGGGGTGAGGGTTGTTTAAAGACATTTATCCCTGTATAGGGCGATGATTGTATTTAAAAGGGTTGTGGATAGGTTATAACAGTACTTTGTCAGACAACTCCTTTAAGGCTCCTGCTCATGCGCGGATATTTGCTGCGGAATTCGCGGTTGGCGTCTGCACTGCAAATCCGTAGCAAAATGCCACCCATTACTTACTATGGAAATCCGCTGCTTCTTCCACACGAGCAAAAATCAATTGCGATTTCTGATCGCAGAGGAAATATTGCAGCATGTTCCATGTTTGTGTGGATGGACAGCTCCC
This sequence comes from Eleutherodactylus coqui, assembly GCF_035609145.1. Classification (NCBI taxonomy): domain Eukaryota; kingdom Metazoa; phylum Chordata; class Amphibia; order Anura; family Eleutherodactylidae; genus Eleutherodactylus; species Eleutherodactylus coqui. The sequence continues at coordinate 323,153,733 of NC_089837.1, read as the reverse complement.
ATTGAAGTCAATGGAAGCCGTCCAACCAGCGGCCTGTCCTTAATGAACATTGCGTACAGGTTGCAGGTTCCACGTCGTCGAAGAATCCTCCATGAACAGATCCGCACCCCAATCCAAGTGTTTCACAGGCAGATTTTGACTTGAACTTGTTGTGTAAATATGGCAGATCTACAAAAGGCAAGGTGTGTGATCACTGACCAATGCATCCGCCTGTCCACAGACAATGTAGGTCACCTCAAATTTATGAAAATGAACCAGATGTGAATTTCACCTGACTTCTGCACCCCCATAGTAGATTCCACTGATTAGTTAACAAGTTGGCAATTTTTACTCACATATGACTGAGCATAGATTTATATCACAGACCACACTGTGCCCTCAAGGTGCTGTTTCTGCTGGTGATGGTGGTATTACTTCTCTCCTTCCCTTACTTCTGCCATGTTTCCTCCCCCCAAATGAAAAATATGTCAGGTTGTCGTATTGTCATATTCAATTACACATCTACAGCTGTCATGTTGCACGAGGAGCACACTCTGCCCTCAAGGTGCTGTTGCTGCGGGTGGTGGTGGAACTGCTGCTGCTGCTCTCTTTCTCCTGCTTCCACCATGTTTTCTTTTCCTCCTGGCAAAACGAAAATTTTCTAAAGACCAAGAAAAAGATATAGCTCTACAGCTTTTCCTTGGAGAAGGCCCGTGCTTGGCTGTTCTATTCACCTGGTAGAATTTGTCCTTTGCAAGCTTTATAACATGGCTTTTAAAACAAGCAGCACACCTGCTGTCTTTGTAGAAAATTTTTAGGCAGCTCTACAGTTGTTCTTGGAGAAGGCCCATGTTTGAGTGTTCTGTTCATCTGCCAAAATTTCTCCTTGTAAAATTTATGTTATTGCTTTTAAAACAAGCAGCTGTCTTCCTTGGTGTAATTTTTGATTTAGGAGACCCTTTGTGGGCCTTTTTTCTTGTTTTCAGTGACACCCCTGTGCTACGGTTGACCCCCCCCCCCCCCCCGACACCACTGTACACTATTTTGACCGATTGTTGGAGGGAGCACAGTGCTCTCCAGATGTGTTGCTGTATTCCCATTCAATTTGGGGTGCTTTGGCTGCATTGGGAACCTTCTGGAGGGCAAATTAGTGGACTCAATTTTTACTCTAGTTTACTTCAATGGAAATCGGAATTCCCTATTCACGATTATTTTCTTGAAATCGGCCCGATAGCAACACAAACCAATTATTCCACTAAACACTCATCACTAATATTAAGATGGTGCAGTTAAAATCACACCAAAAATCATACGGAAACATCTGCATGTGGTTTCGCAACAAATCGCAGTGCATATGGTATTCTTGGGACATTTTTTGTGTGGTTTTAAATACAGTCTAAGACTATGGGCACACTAACATATATTGGGACTGTGTGTTGTCTGTGTAGAATTCTACAGTTTCAACTTTCTCAAGCAGAAAGATTCTAAGGAACTGAAACTTGCAATGGGTGAAATAACAAGGTTGTTTTATGCGGATGTGCTATCTTCACCTTTATCTGGCTGCATTGTAAAGTAGTTTGTTGTGTGGGTGCTTGGGTACTGCTACCTTGTAAAGGCTCATTTAGACCAGCAGATGATCGCTCAAAGATCGCTCAAATGACAGTTTGAGTGACAGCTTTGAGCGTTCATTTTGCATAAACTATTAAGTAGCTACTAGGGCTCTTATCTGCACTCAGATCCTTTGTTCTCCAGGGGGAAACAATGCTATCAGCACTCCCCGTGGAGAACTGCTGATAAGAGTGAAGGACGATTTTTAGGTTAAGGCCCATTTACATTAGACGAGTGTCGGGCAAACGATGCCCGACACTCGTCCCTGTATCCCCGCGCTCCTGCATGGGAGCTAGCACAGCTGGCTTGGACACGGAGTGGCCAGCGGGAGGGCGGGGCAGTAGAGGAGATTTGTCTCCTCTCGCTCCCCCGTTCACTATGGAACGGCGGCTGTTTAAACTGCACTATGAGCGATGACCGTCATCGCTCATCTTTTAGCAGCCCAAAAGATGAGCGATGACGATCATCGCTCTTAGTGCAGTTTAAATAGCCGCCGTTGCATAGCGAACGGCGCCTGTGTTATGTGAATGAAGAGGGGTGGGGGAGCGAGAGGAGAGAAATCTCCTGTACTGCCCCGCCCCCCTGCTGGCCATTCCGTGTGCGAGCCAGCTGTGCTAGCTCCAGTGCAGGAGCATGGGAGCGCGGAGACACAGGGACGAGTGTCGGGCAATGTTGCCAACACTCGTCCAATGTAAATGGGCCTTTAGACTGAATTTAACGATCAGCTAGCAGTGCTCGAAAAGCGCACAATGGACGCACATTTAGACGCACCGATTATCGCTAAAACGATCGCCGATTAGCGATTTATTAGCGATCATCGGCTGGTGTAAATGGGCCTTTAGTAATTCACAAAAACATGCTGACTTAACCCCTGATTGTCGCCTTGTCTACTTTTTCTCAGATAGCAGTGGAAGGGCATGGATCTTGTAATCAATATCCCATTTAGAGTGGAATGAGAGCCATCTACACGACCACATGAGTGCTGACAGGTCGTTAGCGATCAGACAGGCAGAGAATACTGCTGGATCGCAAACCTCTCTCTCAGTGCTTCACCTTCTATGTCAAGCGCTGGGCTGGGAGCATTTACACGCGACGACAAGCCCGCGTTCCAGCAATGTTTTTTATGTGCCTGAGAGTCAGCGATAAGTAAAAGTGAACAAAAAGTAAATGATTTTTTTACATTTACATTGGATGATTATTGCTCAAATTTGTTAGTTTGAACAAATTTTGAATGATAATCGTCCGGTCTAAATGGCTCTTAAGGCTGGTTTCACATACAGTGGCTGATTTACTTAGACTAGTATTTTATACATTGGTACAAGTAAAGTTTGTGGTGGCATGACGCGCTGCAAATGTATCAACTCCTTCACTCTGCAGCACTTTTAGTTTTTTTTTTCACTTTCATTTTTCCATCCCCACTTTCAAAAAAATCATAACTTCTTATTTTTCCAGTGGCATAGCTACATGAGGGTTTGTTTTTTGTGGGGTGAGTTTTCAATGGACGAGGGTGTTTTTACAGCGTTCACAATGCAGTAAAAATGTCATTTTAGTTTTTTTCAGTGGGTCAGTACGGTTACAGCGCTACCAAATTTATATAGTTTTATTACATTTTTTCTTGGAGATGGGGTGTGCAAGAAAGTACAATTCCAGCATTGCATATTTTTCTTATGATTGCATTCACCATGCAGGGATAAAATGTAATGTTTTAATAAATTGGACTTTTATGAACACAGCAACACCAATTAAATATTTTATTTTTTGATGAGACAACTGGGAAAGGTTTTTTAAAACTTTTTAACATTTTTGTTTTGTAGTAATATTATTACACTTTTATTTTTGCACTATGTAGATGGTCTCAAACATCGATTGACAGAAGTCGACTCTAAGGGCAAACCACGCTGCTGACATGCAGGGGTTATGCGTGTGAATGGTGCTGCCCCTAGCTGCACGGAGCAGCCCATTCACACATCCATGGTGCGGGCTCTGTGCTTCCACAGCTCCCATAGGAGCCTATGGAAAGCAGGCTGCACAGTGACGCACCACGGAGCTGACATACGAGTCGGCAGATCCTGCGCTTCTACAAAGCGCCCATGTGAGCGCTTCCATAGCAACCTACTGGTTGCTATAGAAGCACTGTTCTCCCGCTGCTACAGCAGCGCAAGAACCATGCTCGTTTGACCTTGGCCTATGGGTGCATTCAGACACGCATGGTTTTGTCCCCTTATACAGCCATGATAATCACAGCCGTATAACAGAACAAAACGAAACCACCGATCTCTATGGAGTTTCGTTTTCACCACGTCTTTTCCCAGCTGTGATTTGTACAGCCAGGAAAACTATTAAGACTATTTAAGATCAGCAACAAACACCAAACCGCGGCCGTCTGCATAGGAGTGCGTATTGAAATGCACTCCTATGCAAACTTTCAGTGGCGGAAATCCCACGGGAAATCCCGCCGCGGGATTTCCGCCCGTGCGCAGGCGGCCTTATGCAAGGTTTTGTTATTTTGAAATGAAGAGGTGGATGGATTTTTTTCCACAGATTCAGAAAATGATCTTCAAAATTCCATATCACATCAGGTTTTTTCACAAATCACAAAATTTTTAATGACATTCATATATCACAACATGTGTAAAGTGTGAAAATGCAAACATTCCTAACATTTGCCACTTGGCTCCCCTTGAAATTTCCTCTTTTTGGATTTTCTTCAGTGTTCGCCCGTACAGTCTCTTTTTAACATCCAACCATAGTTATCCATCATATGTGCAGTCCACTTTCCCTGATAGCTCTTTTCCATCACTTTAATTTCCTGATGAAAGCGCTCGCCGTGTTCTTCCATAAAATCACCAAGATTGTCAGGAAAGTAATTTAGATGAGCATGAAGAAAGTGAACTTTGACGCTCATGTTGCAACCAAACAGTTTATAGGATTCCAACATCTCGTCGACTAAAATGGTGTAATTTGCAACCTTTGTGTACCTCAAATATTTTTTTCACATTTCTGAATGCAGTCCATGCTCGCAATTCACACTCACTCATGGTTTTCTAGAAAATGTTGTCCTATGTTGGGCCTATAAAAATGCCAGCCTTGATTTTTTCAGAAGTGATTGATGGAAACTTAACACTAAGGTACTGAAAGCGTGTACTGTCCCTGCTTAAAGCTGTCAAAAATTGCTTCATTAAGCCTTGTTTTACGTGTAACGATGGCAACAGTATTTTTGAGGGATCAACCAGTGGAAGTGAAATAATGTTTTTTTCGCCAGGTGTGAAGGTACTTCTGACTGGCCAATGCTTCTGAACCCAATGTTCAGTCCTTGCTCCGCAGTCCATGCACACAAAAAGCAAGGAAATTTGGTATAGCCTGCTTGTTGGCCGAGCAATATTGCAATCACCTTGAAATCCCCGTACACAGACCATTCATGAAGCTTGTACTGCACAGTTTCCAGCAGAAATGTAAGCTTTTCATACGTCTCTTTCATCGTCACAGAATGTGCTACTGGAATGGATGGATGGATGTTAGTAATGTGTAATAAAACATCTTTTAAACTGGATTTGCTGGCATCAATAAACAACCTCCACTTTCCTGAATTTTAATTAATGTTGAAGTATTTCATGACTGCTGGAATGTCTCCTCAATATACCAAATCGCCTTCCTCAGCAAAAAATGGAAGCCATTCTGCTTCTCAGTGTTTGCACCAGGAGAATCTTGTAAATTCTTTTTATGAAGTCGTGATCTTAACAACTTTGATGCATCTTTAGGTAAATTCAGATCGTGAACCAAATCATTCAGTCAATGCTGGGTAAATGGCACTGGGGTTTCATCCTCCATATTGTCTGGTTGGTACATCTCATCACTTGTATCACAGTCTGAATTGGTGTCTGTTGGGGGCTTGACATTGGACGGGATGGCACAGGGATGGATTCACTATGGGGCACTGGTCTCATGGCAGATGGCATATTGGGATACACAGTGTTACCATTTACTGGTACTGGTATGGTCCACGATTTTGACTGTGCAGAAGTAGCAGTTGTCACTGTGCTTTCCTGGCTCACGCCACACCTTGGGTACACCGAATGGCATTGATTCTCTTTTTCCACTTTTCCAGTTCCTCAACCCCTCCACACATGCACGGCACACTTTGTGAGGAGCCCACGCTTGGCTCTGATCTGCTAGTTTAATCCCGAAGTATTGAAAATAGGCATTTTTCACGAAAGGCGTAATATTTTGGCCTCTGTTTTCCTGTCGTATAACAGCCACATATGTAACAAAATACGTCTGGATGATGGACACAACCACTTGAAGCCATTTTACATGCCACAAAGAAACAACCAAACTGTCACTATAAAGAAGGGAGAGGTGGCGTGAGGCATGAGTCACACTGGTGTGCCAAGATTACGTTCTCTCATGTTTAGGCTTTGTGAGTGCGGCAAATCTTGATGTGATACAGATAAACAATTTAATTTTCATAATCAACTACGTATTTATGTTTATCTATTCCTTGCACATTCATTCCATCCCTTCAATAAACGTTGTCATATATATTTTTTTAATTTTCCTATTTTCTTGATTTGTGAAAAAACCTAATGTGGTATGAAATTTTGAAGGTCATTTTCGGAATGTGCGGAAAAAATCCATTCCCATATACCTCTTTATTTAAAAACAACAAACATAAGTTGCAAAATTGCAGATCACTGAATTAAATAATAAATCAATAAACTATACAGGCTTGATCAAATAAAAGAACTTTTTCTCTAAAAGTGGAAAATGTAAAACACAAAACTATTCTTTGGGCTTAAACAGACAAATGGATTTATGTTTTTTTTTTGTGTACGTGAAATTCATGTTTGTAAAATATGACAAAGCGAAGCCATTGATTTCAATGGATTTGTTCTCACGAGCGTGTGAGCACTATCTTTTTTTGTTATGCAGATAGCTGTCTCAGAAGTCTATGGCAGCTTACAAAAAGGAGGGAAGGGATTTACAGTGCGTGAAATACAGAGAAAAAAACACAGCTGTCCGTAATTTGGTGTTAAATTGCCATTCTATTCCGCAAAAAGGGAGTAACACGCGCACATGTGAACTAGTATTTTGAGCGCAAAAATTAAAGTAATTAATACTGGCACGCGTGGATCAGCCTATTTAGGGCCATCTCCAAACCATTGCGGTGAGTGTATTCACACATACGTTCGTCTGTTTAAGCCCTTACAACAACCTCTAATTTGAAAGCTGGAGTCAAATTGCAGTATATCCATATTCCTAAATTTAGCAGGCATGTATGTAGTCTTTATGGGCACAAGTGAATGCATTTGGATTAGGGACGTAACTATAGAGGATGCAGGGGATGCGGTTGCACCCGGGGCCCAGGAGCCTAAGGGGCCCATAAGGCCTCTCTTCTCCATATAGGAAGTCCAGTACTATGAATAAAGCATTATAGTTGGGGGACCTGTTACAGATTTTGCATTGGGGCCCAGAAGCTTCAAGTTACGCCTCTGATTAGGATTAAACATCATTGCTGATATAGCCACTACTGCAGGACCTGGAGGAATTTAAGAATATATCTAGTTCCCACTGATGCCCATAAAAGCTGCAACTATTTTAACCATAAGCATAGTTTCCATTATTTCTGTTGAAGCGAACCGTCAATTTCAGATCAAACAAGATTATGTTGGCATATTTACATACAAATCTTACTGCTGTTTCATTTACCCCGACGTTTTCCAACTAATTTGTTTTCACAGAAATGAGCAAGGTTGATTGGTTAACTTCTTGAGTAAAAGGAATGTGTTGAAACTCTTACTTAACATAAAGAAAAAAATGTTTGTGCATGAAGTGGTAAAATAAAAATGAAAAAACCCACAGGGCTTACATGTGTGAAACTAGAATCCAACATACTTTTACCGGTTTAATCCCAATTGCTGGGCTATCCTATGGACAGGACAGCTATTTCACAATGATTGAGAACCTTAGAAGTTTATGTAGAAATTGTTCAAATGCATAACCGCAGCTAAACTCATATTACAAAAAATAACACACAAGTGAAATTAAAGTTTTTAAAGTGTTTGCTAAATTCTTTGCTATCTAAAATGTCGCTTTAAGACGGGACTATTATGGGACACAGTGCTTCCTGCAAGTGCAACAATCTCATCCTGTAACTTGAACAAGAAAGGGTTGATAAACCAACAAATCCTCTTTCATTGCTTGATAGGGTTGTTTCTGGTACCTCCCAGATTTGTAGAACATGTTCCCGTGTGAAAAGGGAGATGTGCAGCTGGATAATATTGAAGAACAATTAGATTAGCAATTGTTTTAATACAAGTCGATTCAAGGCCCATAGAGAAAAAATAGTTACACTTCTAACATTGGGTTGAAAAATTAACCCATGTAAAAGCTTCTATAAGGGCTTGCTCAGATGAGCGTGTGTTTTGCACGCGCCTAAAGCATGCTTCTAAAAATCCCAATGGGTTCCTATAGAAGCGTTCATACGCGCAAAATTTGAAGTGCAAAACAGCATGCACCTAAAAAAGGATAGGACATAGGTGCGCGTTTTGCAGGAGTTTCGATTGACTCCTATGGGAGCAGGAGTTAATGGAAACTCCTGCGCAGGAAATAGCTTCCCCACTGCTTATATCTGACCAGAAACCATTGTTTTCCCGCTGTTAACCCCTTAGTCCCCGCGGGGAGGAGGGAACTTCGCGAGGGTTCTGTTAATCCCCACGGGGAGTCCCCTCATAACTAAACACTGACAGCACTGTCACAGCGTTCAGTGATGATGGGACTGCAGCGGGGACGAAAGAATCCAATTGCTTTCAATTGGGCCTGAGCTGCTGCTGCCCCATTGAAAGCAATGCGATGAAGGCTACCCCCACAGGGATTTTCGCAAAAGGGTTTGAAGTATAAGCCCTTCCCTGAAAATAAGCCCTAGAAGCTTGAAAACATTTAAAAAAATAATACATCAACTCTTCGGCGCTGTCCAGCACCGGCGTGTGTTCTCCCTGCCTCCCCTGCACTGTTCTAAAGCATTTTCTTCTGGCCGCGGATTTAAAAATCGCCCCCTCCTGAAAGCACTGCCTCTGATTGGCTGAGCGCTGTGACCAATCAGAGGCAGCACTCAGCTGGCCATTTTAAAATTTTGCTCTGAAAATTCAGGGCCAGAAATTCAGCTGCAATTATGTGATGTATGAAGCCAGCCTTAGGCCCTTAGGCCTCATGTCCACGGGGAAAATCAGGCCCGCTACAGATTCTCTATGGAGAATCCGTAGCGGGTCCCTCCTGCCCCGCGGACATGAGGCATTAAAATAAGAATAAACTCACCTGCTGCACCCCAACCATCACTCCCAATTTCCTAGTCCCGTGCTAATCACCCGATACATGCCCTCCATCTTGTACGCTCTCTGATGTACCGGACGACACCCAAGCATCCACTCGCGAAGACTGCACTACCCCCATCCCATGTTCACAACAAGCTAGCAAATTGAACACATTCCCTAATAATGCATGTAAATCCCCCTCATCCTGCCTGAATATACCCTCCCCCACAAGACCTAATCTCACAGAATTACTACCTGCTCCCCCCGAACAATTAGCAAAATTATTACTGAACACATGCCACATGGAGCTATGCTTACCGGGCTGCATGGGAGCTGTGAGCCCATCAGCTGGAACCACAGGGTCCAGATGACTCCCACTGTTTATTGTTGTCTCCATCCCTGATCCTCCCTGCACCACCCGGAATGGGCGCTTGGACATTGATCCTGCTCTCCTGTATTGGCCAGGGCCAACTTGCGGCACGAATACAACCATTTGAAGGACGACCCTCATCAGATGAATCCGCTGCCTCCAATCTGACATCCCTCTGCATACCGGTACCCCTGGCTGGGCTCACCGTCGCCTCCAATTGATCTTGTAGACTGGTCACCTACCTGACAGGAACATCATCAGAAGAGCTGACCGTTGCGCTGTAATATCTTCTCCTCCTATTGGTGACGCTGTCTCCCTCCTCTACTCGCTGACAGGCCTGTTTTCTAGCTGGCACTTCACCAGACAATCCAGCAGTGACGTCATCTGTGTCATCGTTGCTAGGTGTGGTAGGCCCCACTCTTCAAGGAGAACGCAATTTGCTATCCACCGTGCGACCTGGTCGACAGGCTGGATTCCTCCTGGATGGCCTAGCCCCACATCCTCCAACACTGAGAATGAGGTGGCCGCCCAGAGGGTCCACATAGGGGCTCCTAAGCTGACAACCCGTCCTAGGCACCTCCTCCGCTATCAAGCGAGCGGGAGGCTGGGCCCTGCGCGATCACCACACTCGCTCTCCCCTGCCTATAGCCACGACCAGAGCACCCCGCAGTGCTCCAGCCACCCAGAGGGGTGAATTTCCACAGCAGCATGAAGCTGCCCGAAGATTTCTTCTATGGAGGCAATGGTAAGATCTAATTTTCTACTTTTTCACCTCCAACCTGCACACTTTCCCTGCTCCAGAAGCTGTCCCTTCTACGAACTGCTGACTCCCTTCTTCTCTTTTCTCCTATACTTTCTCTTGCCTCTGCCCTGACTGCAGAGCACTCTTCAATTTCTTTTCTTAAGGCCTCCTGCACACGGGCGGAAATTCTGTGGCGGGATTTCCTGCTGAATTTCTGCCCGTGGCAGCTGCCATAGGATTGTCTTAGCAAACGCAATCCTAGGCAGACGGCTGCGATTTGTCTGCGCGATATCGTGCGCAGAAGACAAATCGAGCCCCGCACAGAAATCTCACTCCCCGGCCACCGGCTCTGGTCTGCTCATGCGCCGGCTGCCCGGCAGCCGACACATCAAACAGCTAGAGCCGCCGAAGCAGGTGAGAATTCTCACAGCTGGATCTGACTCGGCCGTCTGCAGGCGGCCTAAGATGGCGCTCCCACCTGAAACCCCCTCTTTTATAACCCTTTATCCCTCCTAATTACCATATTTCTAACCCTCCAATCCCTAACTACCCCCCTTTCAAACACCACTCCCTCCTTTCAGGAACCTCTTACTAATTAAAGGGGTTGTCCCGCGCCGAAACGGGTTTTTTTTTTTTTAAACCCCCCCCCCCGTTCGGCGCGAGACAACCCCGATGCAGGGGTTAAAAAAACAACCCCCACAGCGCTTACCTGAATCCCGGCGGTCCGGCGTCTTCATACTCACCTGCTGAAGATGGCCGCCGGGATCCTCTGTCTCCGTGGACCGCAGGGCTTCTGTGCGGTCCATTGCCGATTCCAGCCTCCTGATTGGCTGGAATCGGCACGTGACGGGGCGGAGCTACACGGAGCTACACGGAGCCCCATAGAGAAGAGGAGAAGACCCGGACTGCGCAAGCGCGGCTAATTTGGCCATCGGAGGGCGAAAATTAGTCGGCACCATGGAGACGAGGACGCTAGCAACGGAGCAGGTAAGTATAAAACTTTTTATAACTTCTGTATGGCTCATAATTAATGCACAATGTACATTACAAAGTGCATTAATATGGCCATACAGAAGTGTATAGACCCACTTGCTGCCTCGGGACAACCCCTTTAACTCTTTTACTCCCTGTTCCCTGTCATGCAGGGTCTCCACTTTCATGATCCTCTGGATCACTGCTCAAACCCTATACTGTACATTAGGCCGAAAAAAAACACATCTATCCAGTTCGGATTATTACCCTCCCAATGATGATCCAGAGATTTCTGCTCTCCAAATAAATTGCTGCTCAAGTTTTCTGATGAGCAGAATTAAAATTGCTGATATATTGTGTCATTAGCCATGAGGATAGACTGTATCCATCGCCACCTGTCAACAGAGTAATTATAGTATGGAAGTGATATGTTTTTTGTTAGATTTTCAAAATTGAATGCCAAATGTTTTAAAGGAAAACGGTCTTGTATTTTTTCGTGGCCTGATTACGGACAGCCTACAATTGTGACAGACAAGCTGATTTTTTTTTTCATTTAAGCGCTTAAAATTTTGTACAGTGTTTTCCCCCAAATTTAATCTTGTTTCTGCAGCTCCCAGAGAAGGATTATTTGTTCTTCAGAAGGTGCTGCTAGGCAAGTGCATCCTCCATCGCTGTCACTTTTCACATTATTCAGTGTAAAAGGTGAGAAAATGTCAGTTTTGGTGGTTTCCTGTGTCTAGCAGCAAATCATTCAGAAACTGGACTTATCTTTTGTTAAAATCAGCCAGAATAAGCTATAAATTTAAAAAAAAAACATCAAGTACATCACATGATAACTAATAGAAAATGCCTGTCACCTCAACGATAGTTGCTGTTTACAGATTACCTTTACCATGTGTACTCAAAAATTTTAAAAAATATATTTTTTGAACAATCTTATTTTATTTAGTACATCATAAAGTGGCAATGTGGGTTACAAAACATTAGGTTGAAAGACCTGGAAGACGCAACAGAAAATGGGACACGTAGGTCCCTATCTGAAATGATAAACTTAATCTCTTAAATTTCAAATTGGTTTGTATTATTTAAGAATACAAGAGGTCAATACTTTCCTGCAATAATATTGTTTTTAATTAAGGGCAAACAAAACAGAAACAAAGTAATCGATTAACCCTTTCCAATCCACTGTCTGACCTCTGAAGACACTATGATTGAAGGCTGTACAGCTCCGATGTTGGAAGACATCTGTCGGGGTTCTCTTACTGTATATTGGCAGCCTCTCTGCTGTCAGAGCCTATCCAACGAGTCACCTCATGCAGTACTGGCTTTAGCCAGCAGATGGCGCCGTTGTATAACGGCAGAAAAAGAGTAAGCCCCCTAGGAAAACCAGGATACAAATTGGATTGGAAAGTGTTAAAGCAGTCATATCTAAATGAGTCTGTCGCTGTTATGTGGTCAAAGATATAATTATCGTAATTCTCTAAATATGTTCAATGGATCTCATGAGGATGGAAGAATTGGAGGCATAGAGGATGTAGGGATATGTGACTTAGTAAAGCGTATAAGATGAAGTTCATGGTCAAAAGCTGAAATTGTTTGAAGTGATGTATTCGTACCAGGGTTTCCAAAAGTTTACCAACTTGTGTCTTGTACAATATTCCCAGTTTGCAATTTCTTCAAAGTGACACAGTTGTGAAACCTTTTCTGCCCATTGGGACAAAGATGGTGCTTCAGGTTTGCACCACATAAGTGGGATTAGGAGTTTAGCAGCAGACAGCAGGAACGTTGGTAGGTTTTGGTTAGAGGGGTGTAGGTTGGCTGAGGGTTTCCACAGGAGGATATTTACTGTGGATAATTTGATGTGGGTTGAGCATATTTTATTGATGTGTTCTATTACTTGTGACCAATAAGGTGTAATCATCGGGCATTCCCACCAGATGTGTAGCAAAGAGCCGCTATTAAGTCCACAATGCCAACAGCAGTCTGAGGTCGTGATCTTTAATTAAGCTAGTCTGGCAGGTATCCTATAACATCTTGTAAGAAGTTTAAAGGAGTTTTCCTGGATGCGGACACATCTACTAAATCCGTGGGAGTTGGAAAGTATTTTGATGGTGAACTCTCTGGGGAGAGTGGTCTTCAAGTCTCTCCCCCATTCCCTTAGGTACCATTGTTTATTGAGAGCACAGTTTAGTAGTAAGCCTTTAAAAAAGTCTTGATGTCAGTTTGTGTGGGTGGGATGGGAGGAACATGTATGTTTCAAACCAGAGTGGATATCGAAGTATGTCGTACTGGGTTTGAAATTGTTTTGTGGATTGAAAGATATCCAGCCTCTTTAGAAAAGTGATTGGGCATTTTTGTATGAAAGTCTCTACTTTGATAGGGCTAAGGAAATGTTTATAATCTTTAACCGGAGAATTAAACCAGAGCAAATACTGGTGTTCGGGTGTCTGGAGCAACTTTTCTATTCTTACTGATGGCGTATCTATTGAGTTGTCTACGAATGACAGCCATCCAGCAATGTGATTCGCTTGATAGTAGTGGTGAATGCTAGGAAGGCTAAATCCTCCTTGTAACGTCAAACTGGGACATGAACATATAAGCAGAGTCTTACCGGTATGTGGACTGCAGAACTGCAAACTGGAACTCGAAAACAGTGGACATAACTGAGCGGCAGACATAAAACACTAACTGACAAACGCTCAAACACTCACCAAGCATAACCGCACAAATAGCCAGATGGAATTGTTATGATAAGTACGAGGAATTAGTTTGTGGATTGGCAAAGTCACATAAGCTGTGAGCCCACTTCAAGGGTCCTTGTTGTCTCACGGTCCCTACAACTATCCCCAGGATACATGCCTGCAAGCAGAGAGATTGCTCCAATAAGGGCAGCCCTGTGTTGGAAGCTCGGGACCTAAATAGCCCTATATGGTAAATGATCCACAGCAAGACAGTTCACACCACATGCACCAAGAGGTGCACAGACACACAGGAGCATGACACTGTTCATATATATATATATATATATATATATATATATATATATATATATATATATATATATTATGATAGTCCATAATCCAGATATCAGGTAAACCCGGCCCATATACGGTCATCTGAATAAGCCCTTAATAATATAGCCTGTGTGAAATGTAAATCTTTATGGTTTTTATAAAACCTCACAATGTAATAATGGAAATTTTATGCATTGGAGATTGCATTTCATGTCTCATTCACAGATGAGACAACAACTCATATAGGGCATTGTGCAACCGGCATGAGATTTTGGAATTGGGAAAAATATTCAAGCAACAAATCGGAAGTCTATGGGAAAGCATTAGAAAAAAACCACAATACCCATAGCATGCTGTGATTTTGGAATAAACGCTATGGACCCAACCTAAAAAAAAGCAGAAAAGTGGAAAAAATGCTATAAGAAGTACACTGTAGTACGCTTCGTTAAGTAACTCCTTAATGACCCATGTCCATGGCAAAAACATAGCAAAAAGAGACAGTGTGACACCGGCCTTAAAGGTCATATTTTCTATAATTTAAAAAGTGATACCGTTCATCAGGATGCAAAAGCTGGGTGTGAAGTGTCATGTGGTGGCACCTACAGTAGTTAATCACTGCTTTCTTGTGTTAGCCACAAATTTCAACTGGCTGGGAGTTTTCTTTACTTAACTGTAACTTACAGAAATAATTTTCACACTCTAGAAAATATAACAACTGTGAAAGAGTTGTTAAAGTGTGAGAAAATGAGTTCTCAAGGCCGTCATTGTTTAGAAGACTGAACAGTTTTTTGTCTTTTCTCTAAAGAGATGATTGTTTGTATCTTTATAGGACAGCAGGCAATATTTTGGTTAGTTTAAAGTGTTTGTGCCAAGATACAGAACCCTTTTAACCCTTTCCAATCCAATTTGTATCCTGGTTTTCCTAGGGGGCTTACTCTTTTTGTGCTGTTATACAGTGGCGCTATATGCTGGCTAAAGCCAGTACTGCATGAGGTGACATGTTGGATAGGTTCAGACAGCAGAGAGGCTGGCAATATACCGTAAGAGAACCCCGACGGACGTCTTCCAACATCGGAGCTGTACAGCCTTAAATCATAATTTCTTTAGACATCAGACAGTGAATTGGAAAGGGTTAAGAATGCAGAGCTTGGGGTGATTTTGATGAGGGATGGTGCGGCCAGCCTGATGTTTCCTTTGCAGTAGCCACAGCAGAAAAATGCAGTATTGTAGGAAGGTCATTCCCATGAATGGCCGAGCTGTAATAACAGGATGGCAGAAGAAGGCCTATGAGGACAGGAGCTGCTCTCGCTGATTGGCTCTCCATTCTGGGATATTTAGATATTTGTTGGTGCATCCTACTGATAATTTAATATAATAATATAGGGTTCTCAGACTGTCTCCTGATGTTAAAAGAAACATATACCATATGTTATTCGGTATTTGAGTCTATAATCACCCTCAAGGCAATTAGTTTACAAGGCACGTAGCAGCCACTCATCATATCCTGCTATCTATGTACATGTAGTAAGGTAACTGGTCATTTTAAGTGTCAGCTTACAGTTTTTTCACCCTTTATTGTTTGTTTCTCATGTAAATGCTGCTTAGGCTACGTGTGATTGCACTCTGAATGGAGGCTGATCCCGTCCTCTGGCAAGCCGATCCACACTCCTTTCTTATCTTCACCTCCCTGCTGACCCTGTTTACATCGGAGCAGGAGACCCCTGCAGCATGCTTAAACAGGTGTGGCATTCTAATGAGTAGGTGGGTCAGCCTACTTAGTGGGAGGGCCAGCCTTATTAGACCCCGATTTTATCGATTAATGGCATGAAGTTGCGCTGTGAATATCTCAATTTCATTCGCGAGAAGGGCACATTTGCGCACACCATAGACTCCTATAGAGCCCCAGGGAAGCAAATGCGGCCTAAAATAGAGCATGTCACATTTTTTTTTAATGGTGGTGAAAATTTGAGCAGAGAATGGGCTTTAATGGTTGCGGTTTCTGTGGTCAATTTTCTACACACAAAAACGTGTGCAATAGCGCTTGTGAGGAGGAGGCCTCAGGCCCTTCTACATAGGCCGAGAATTTCATGATTCTTATTTGCGCTGCAGATTTGCAAAGGGCAGAACTTTCTGCCCCATGTGAAAGAAACCCTAGGGAACATGCACACAGACGATATTTGTGTCCGATTTTCGCACTGAAAAATCAGTTAGAAAATCGGTTGGCAATATCATCCATTCATTTCAATGGGTGTATGCAGATGTTTTTTTTTTTTACAAATGGACAAATCACAGCATTACGTATTTTTGTGTGATTCATGGATGAAAATAGTACATGTCAATGTGTGCTGTTTAGCACATCAGACAGCACATAGACGGGATATCAATATGCTGTTCAATTCAAGTTGCACCAAAGGATCTCAGGCGCAATTTTTTAAAAGCCTGTGTGCATGTACCCTTAGGCTGGTTTCACATGACTGTAATACAGATCTGTAATATGGACGTGTTACAGATGATATTGTAACTGTATATCATTAGTGATTGAGCTGTATTTGCCTCTTGATTTACTATCATTTTTATTTCCTACAGATCAGCAAATATTGATCCATATTTGCCTAATAGAAAATATTATCAATGAATGCAAATACAGAGGCACATACCTCATGCAGATCAAATAATGATCAGATACTCATGACAGAGATGCAACCCAACTGTACATTAATAGCTTTCCAGCTATAATGGGTGTATTTTTCATGTAATATGGACAAAAGTAGCGCATGTTGCATTTTTAAAAAACAGCTGTGAAAAATACACTCATGTAGATAGATACATAAAGTTACACTAACTCCATGTTATGGTCCACAAAACATGGACCACATACAGACTAAAACTATGCTAATCAGAATACAACCCAAGGCTTCTTACACACGGACTACAAAATCTCTCTACAAAATCATTGCTACAAAACCCATGTATGTGAAGCCCAGGGTTTCCAATTGGTTCTTTCACATGAGATGTTTTGTAGCCTGAAAGAACCCATTGGAAACCATGAGCTTCACATACATGCATCTTGTAGCAATGATTTTGTAGAGAGCAAAACATGCCTTAGGCTGGCTCCACATGGACAATCGCGATTTTGCCACAAGAATATTGCGGCAAAATCGTATCTTCATTCACTGCGATTTGTGAGTGTCAGCAAAGCTTTATTTGGAGAATAATTTTGCATGACATCGCTGCTGCCCGCGGTAAAATCTTGCTATTTTTAATCGCATAAATCTATGGGACTTTGTAATGTTAGAAAATCGCATCACAACGCGCGTTTGTAGCGTTGTGATGCGATAAAATGAAGCCTCCATAGGAATTCATAGGACATAAAAAAATCGCACATCGCAGAAAGTTATAGCAAGCTATGATTTTTTTTATCCCCTCAACATTGCATGAGTGAAAACATCGCAGATGGGAATGAAATCATTGTAAATCATTGGTTTCATATTCTGCTTTTTTACTGACTATCGCAGCAGGTGAAAATTGCACAATTTTCGCGGTGGCTAGAGGGTCTCTATCATGCGTCCGAGCGGTTCTAGCAGTCCAGGCACTACTGGACAAAAGTTCTGACGTTGTCCTAGATCACACCATGGTGATCTACACCCCACATTATATACATGGTATCCTGACTCAGGTAAGCCGTAGACATCTGTCTTTTGCCAGACAGATACAATGTAACTTGCAGTGCATTCCTCCTCGAACATCTCAAGCCAAAGGTGCACCACCTTGAATCTAGCCACCTTACTTCCATTAGGTGACGTAGATTCAAAATGGGGGAGTAAGTACAGGGGATCAGTTGTTTTACAACTCCCTGACTGACGAACAGGAGGCATTTGACATCGGAAACCAGTATGACTGTGTGGCCCTCATGGCCCAGGAAACGGCTGGGTTTGCGCATGTCACAGACAAGCCCCTGCAGAACCCCCAGTGTGAGCTGTTTGTGGATGGATCTAGATACCTAAATGACGAGGGAAGGTTTGTAACAGGTTTTGCAGTGGTCACACAACAAGATGTCCTAAAAGCAGAATGCCTCCGCATGTCTCAGGACAAGAAGCGGAATTGCAGGCCCTCACTGAAGCGTGTAGAGTGGTAGAAGGTAAGACGGCAAACATTTACACTGACTCCCGGTATGCATTTGGCATAGCTCAAGATTACGGCCCAACATGGAAGGCCAGACAGTTTTCTTTTACCTCAGTAGGACAGCCAATTAAGAATGGTGCAGCGGTGCAGAGTCTCACGGAGGCCCTACTTCTACCTGACAAAGTGGAAAGCTCACACCAATTCCTACACCAGAGAGACAAGAGGCAACGCCATCACAGACCACACAGCAAAGGCAGCGGCCCTCAAGCCATGGAAGAAAAGAAGAATTTAACAATAACTTTGGACTTTGACTAAACTTTGGATTTTGATAAAAAGTTTGGACTTTGATATGCTAAAGACTTTACAGTTACAAGCCAGCAAGGAAGAAAAAGACAAATGGACTAAATATGGGAGCAGCAGAAATGGGACGACGTATGGCGAACAGTCAACAGCGCTTGCCCACCACGGTCCCTGTACCCCATGATGGCCCAGCTGATGCCCGGAAAAACGCACCTCTCAAAGCAGCAATGACGTCGACGCTTGAACGAGGACGGGTGGCTCCTGGGTTTTCTGTAGCTGCTGCATCATCTGTCCAATTTTGCATGATCTTTGCCGTAAGCAACAGGGCAGAAGTAAATTTGCCACATAACACTTGCCTAGACCACTCTACCCATTTCAGGGATTGCAAATTGGCTACACTCAGCTCCCACTTGTTGGGAAGTATGAATATGTGCTTGTTGTTGTTGATTTCTTTTCAGGTCGGAGACCTACCCTGTTACCAAAGTAAATAAGCAGGTAACCGCACAGAAGCTCATGAATGAGGTAATCCGCAGATATGGGGTACTAGAGACAATTGAGAGTGACAGAGGTACACATTTTACAGGTAAAGTGATGCGAGAGGTGATGTCAGCCCTTGGAGTGGAACAAGCATTTCACACCCCATACCATCCGCAGAGTTGAGACAAAGTTAAAAGACTAAATAGTACGCTTAAAGGGGTTGTCCGGCCATAAACATTAGGTCTCATTACTTCTGTTTGCCCAATACAATGCACTTTATAATATACATTGTGCATTGTAAATTAGGCAAACAGAAGTTATTCACTTACCTTTTGGAGTGCCCCCCCCTGTGTTGCTCCTCGGTTGCCATTGGTTCCAACAAGTCTCTTGTCCTCTTCTTGTTGGGCCAGCTCCAGGTGTTCTCTGCACGGGGACGCGCTTCTTCTACTCCGCGCATGCGCAGTAGATCTCCTTCTGCCGGCTGCTTCAGGAAGCTCTGGTCTGCCTGCAGGGGACGCGCGGCCGCGGGATCTTCAGCTGACAGGTAAGGGGAGTGGAGGAGGGGGAGTGGAGTGGAGTGCCAGTCTCTCACGGGGGAGGGGTGCTGCGAGCTGTCAGTAGTCAGAGGTGAGGGTGGGGAGGTGTAGGGGTGACAGACCTGTCAGTCGGTAGTCCCGGGATGGGGGTGAGGGGGAAGGTGGGGGAGCTGCTGGTCAGAGCTGTCAGCCAGTGGGGGGGGAGGAGGATGCTGCTGGTCGGAGCTGTCAGCCAGTGGGGGGGGGGAGGAGGATGCTGCTGGTCGGAGCTGTCAGCTGGTGGCTTGCGGGGGGGGGGGCTCTGCTGGTCGGAGCTGTCAGCTGGTGGCTTGCGGGGGAGGGGGGCACTGGAGGGGGACACTGGGGTGCATGTGTGGAGGGGGCTGTGTGTGTGTCAGTCATGTTTGGTGCTACTTTCACTTTCAATAGCTGAGGATCGCGATTCTCTGCTATTGAAAGTGCTGCTACAGATCACGATCCTGCTAGAGCTGTGACAGCTGTTAGCAGGAGATTCCTTCATCTCCTCAGCATGTCCCCTCATTACTGGACACTGTGACAGGGCTGTCCCAGTATCCAGTGATGAGGGGACATGCTGGGGAGATGAAGGAATCTACTGCTACAGTTGTCACAGCTCTAGCAGGAGATCGCACTGCTCTCCCTGCCCTCTTATTGCTCTGAATGGGGCCGGACGGCTGCCGGCTCCATTCAAAGCAGTGAAGCGTGCATTTGCATTATGACGCCGGTCCTCCAGTCATGTGACCGGTGTCATCGGGAGCGCGCACGCTGAGGAGAGAGAGGCAGCAGTGCTTCATAGGAACTACCCAGCGGCGCCATCTTTGAAGAATTCTTCAGGCAAACTTTATAAAGGGAAGAAAAGGAATGAAAAGGTAAGCAGAATATCGATTTTTATGGGAAAGACTGTTGTTTGTGATGCTTCTACTCCACAGGGCATTAATGGGGGGAAAAAAAATCAGTTTGGGCGGCAGACAACCCCTTTAAGTTAAAAGAAGTGTTGTTTGGCTCTATGCCCAGATTGGAGCTGTATCATCCACAGACCCTACAGCAGGGCTATGACATAGTAGCCGGGTATGTAAAGCACCTGTGTGACCAACTACCAGTAACCCAGAATCTAGTCTTTTTCTCCCATTCCAGACCCAGACAACCTAGAGGGATCTCACTCCCTACAACCTGGAGATTGGGTGGTCGTAAAGAGACATGTCCGGAAATCCCTAGGGCTGAGATTCAAGGGACCCTATCAAGTCCTGCTGACCACACCTACTTCAGTAAAGTTGAAGGAACTGTTGCTTGTCTTGAGACTAATGGGACTTTTCCCGCCCTACTTTGCCCCCCCATGAGAAGGAAAATGAAAGACATTTTGTCTATTGATGGACTTTTGGACTCCTCACTAAAGACATTTTGCTTATTGATGGACTTTTGGACTCCTCACTCCATGCTTCACCCTTATGAGAGGGTGCAAAAAGACAATGCCCAGAACTACTTTGTTAGACACCACCAAATACTGGTATATGGACTGAACACCTCACAGGTGAAAGACTGTTGGACTTGTACACACACCTGGTGCCACTAGTTTTCCTAGTTTTCCTTTCTTGGCTGTTCCTGTTCCGTCGAAAGAACTGTTTGCATGGACAAATGAAAACTCAGAAACCAGAGATAGCTGGTGGGGTAACACATTTAGTTCCTTGAACCCTGTCAATTGGTTTTCTGGTTTAGGAGGTTGGTTCATGGGGATTCTACAGAGTATATTACAAATTGTGATGATCTTATTATGCATATATATAGCTATAAAAATTGTAATCTCATGTGTTAACAAATGTAGTGAAAAGGCTTTTGCTAAACTCTAACCCAGATGGACTTTGGGACCACCACATGACTTTAGGGAATCAGGCAGGAGCCGGCACCACTCGGGTGGAGTGCCTCGCATGATAGTGGACCCTAGGTCCAGAATGGGGGATATGTAGGGGGTTAATTTAGTTGCTAGGCTATCAAAATACGAATAAATAGTTTAAATACAAAATGTGTTCTGGTTAGGGAAACAGGTGGTTGAGAATGGACTTCTCTGAAGCTGTTCAAGGTCTCTCTTATCTAGTGAACAAGAACATCCTGTGTTCTAAACTAACAAGATGTACTGTCTCTACGTCTCCTTTTGCTTTACAATAGCTCATTAAGAAGGAATGTATCCTTGCAATTATTTGCTGACCACAAGATAAAGTCCTTCCTGCCTGGGCAGTGGTCTATGGTCTTTATAATCCAATGTATTTTTTTCAATAAACTAGAAGCCATTTTGATCACACTCTGTGTTGTCAGCGTGTCTTCTCCGAGCGCTCGTTGATTGTTTATACTAATTTGGACCTAGGCAACATTAGCATCTGGTCTCTTTTGAAAGGACCCCCGACACCCGTGTGGAGCCAGCCTAAGGATTCATTCACACATCCGTATTTTGGTCCTTGTGCAGTCCATGTTTGCAACACGCTTCACACAGATGGTACATGGATCCATTGACTTCAATGGGCTTTTTCACACATACGATTCTTTTTTTTTTTCACAGACTTACAGTCCATGCAAACAATCTCAGCATATCCTAATTTTGTCCATATAACGGGCTTGGACAGCATATGGATATGTGTCTGTGTGCTGCCTGATGCGAGTTGCACCTGAGCGCAACTTGCACATGAAGGCCTTAGTCAGACGGGCGTTTTTTTGCACGATTTGCGCATGCGCATGCGTCCGGCGATTTTTTAAAACCATTGCTTTGCAATGGTATTGGACACATGAGCGCTTTTTATGCGCTCGTCTGATAAATTATAGAACAGAAATCGCAGATCGCACCTATCTGCGATCTGCGATTCCTGTTCTCTTCTCTATATGCGCTCAATGGGGCCGGCGGCAACAGCGCCGACCCCATTGAGAACATATAGAAGACAAATCATTCTTCTCTGCCACAGCTGGAACAGCTGTGGAAGAGAAGAACGATGTTTGGCCATTGAATTCAATGGAGCCGGCAATACAGCCGGCTCCATTGGAAGCAATGGGCTGCCGGCGTGCGCGGGATGAATTGTCGGGAAGGGCTTAAATATATAAGCCCTTCCCTGCAATTCATCCAGAAAAGTGTTAAAATAAAAAAAATATGAATTCATGAATGGGTGTGAGTCAGACCTGCCTCTGATTGGCTCAGCGCTGAGCCAATCAGGGGGCAGGTCTGACTCACACCCCCTTCACACCCACTGCAGGCCGGCCGCGGGGAACTCCGACTGCCGGGAGCAGGTGAGTATGTATAGTTTTTTTATTTTAACACTTTTCTGGATGAATAGCAGGGAAAGGCTTATATATTTAAGCCCTTCCCGACAATTCATCCCACACTCGCCCGCAGCGCATTGCTTTCAATGGAGCCGGCTGTATTGCCGGCTCCAGTGAATGCAATGCGCTGGACAGCTCCGGCCCGTTTCTAATGAAACGCGGCTAGGAGCAGATTTTTGGGCGATTTTCGGGCAGCGGTCACGCGATTTGCTGATGCGCATCCGTCATGCGATCCGCAAATCGCGCGAAAAAACGCCCGTCTGACTAAGGCCGAAGTGTGAATTGCCACTTTTTGGAGCAGTTATTTATGGAGTTTTTAGTGCATTTTTAAACACACCAAACACACCAAAAAAGTATATATGAAGAAGATCTTAAAGCCAAACTAGGGCTCCTGTCCACGGGCGGGTCAGACCCCACATGCGGAATTCCACAGTGGAGTTCAACCCGGTGCCCAGCCGGTGACCCCTGCGTACCTGTCCGGCGTCTTCCCTGTGCTGCGGATATGCATGTGCAGTACAGAGGAGATTTTGAAATGATGATTGCAGAATGGCCTCAGGATGGACAGCTTCAATTGACTTCAATGGAAGCCGTTCGTGCGTAGCCCGCACAAAATCGTTCTTCTCCACGAGCAAAAAATCTCAATCATTTTCCACTCGTGGGCAGGAATCCAGCACTGGACTGCGCACTGCAAATCTGTCCGTGGACAGAAGCCCTTAACTTTTTTAATCAAAACAAACTACTCTGTGTGAAGCTGGGCTCATACAACTGTGTTTATTTACAGGCCGCGCGAGCACGCCACAGTTGCACAATAACATAGGTACTTGCCACAGTCTGCCAATCCCAATCCACTATCTTGGCATGTATGAGAGCATAATATGTGTCAAGAGAAGAAATGCCATGATTTTTTTTCTCGTGAGTAATACGCAAGTATGAGTGGCCCAATAGAAATCAATGGGCTACTGGCTTGCCATATTGCGCATACGATGCGCAATAACAATACGTCTGTGTGAGACCGACCTGAGCCAGTTATAATGGGGATAGGGCTGGGGGAAATACAGCAACAGAAAACACAACATAAACGTCCATCAGTGTTTTCTCACTTCATAGCCTCAGTGGAAGTGACTTCATGAGACAAACATCTTGTTTTCGGTTAACTAGGGTCATGTCATATTTTTTGAGGCTATTCATGTGATTTGTGCTGTGAAAATGCTACATATGATCCATCCATGAAGGCTCCATTTCATAACCGTTATAATAGCTCCCTTTATGGTATAATGTATTTCTGAGCGAAGGAAATTCACATACTTCCTGTTGGGTCATCTATTGGTTGGCAGCATGCAAACCTCTTGCCGAAATGTAGCATTTTTTTTTACATTTGTACTCGAAAAGCACCCACCACATAAAGGAGGAAGAGCTCAGAACGAGACAGTGGTAAAGAATTGTGATCTACTTAAGAGAAGAAAGACTATGAAGAAGAGCAAATGTCAATGCTGCACAATGAGGTAATACTTTAATATAAGCCATTCACTATGAGTATGGGTGGACTACCGGTATGTAGGATACAGGGATGTTATGTATTGTATTTAGAACTGGAAGGGTTAGAGACAATTGACAAATATGTGAAATGTGCAGTGAAATTGAATGCAGTCATTAATAGGGCTATGTGTCCAACCCTACTGTACTCCCAGAATCTTAATATGCAGAACTGTGTAAAGGTTTCTGGCAGGTGTGGAAAAAATGCTGCAAAGTAAAGATACTTTCAAAAATAAAAGCTTTAATAGTTAACAAAATGTAAAGTGAATAAGCAAAAGAAAAATGTAAATCAAACCAATATTTGGTGTAAGCACACTTTGTCTTCAACACAGCAGCAGTTCTTCTAGGTATACTTACACCCAGTTTTGAGAGAGCTCGGCAGGAAGGTTGTTCCAAACATCTTGGAGTACCATAGATCTGTGGATGTCGGCTTGCTCAAATCCTTCTGCCTCTTCATGTAATCCAAGACAGACTGGATGATGTTGCGGTCCGGGCACTGTGGGGCCATATCATCACTTCCAGGACTCCCTGTTCTTCTTTACGCAGAAGATAGTTCTTAATGACATTGGCTTTATGTTTGGGGGTGTTCTGCTGCTGTATAAATTTGGAATCATTCAGATGCTTTCTATTTTTAAAGAAAATTCTTACTTTGCAGCATTTTTTCCACACTTGCCTAAAACCTTTACACAGTACTGTACATAATACACGTTTAATAAAATGAATAAATTGTACAGGTTGTATGCACATCTCTAATGTAACCCTCACAAACCGCTACAGAACATTTAATATATACTTTCTACAGTGACCTTAATTAGAATTGTATACGAATAGGTGAATCCCATTCCAGGTCAGTCCATGTGTTGCTTCTGTTTCAGTTGCATGGCATCCAGATTTGGCAGTGATTGAATACATAAATATGCACTTCCATTCATACAACGCATTCCTGTTTTCTGCACATTTATAAGGCAAAGGGCATTTTTTCAGAATTGCAACATTTTTTGGGAATTGCAGCATGTTCCTCATGTGTTCTTTTTTTTCTTCACAAACCTCAATAACAAGCATCCACCATAAAACATAAACAGGTTGCTTGTCATGTTACTTATTGCTAAATATTTTTCTAGCAAGTATTAGGCCACTTTCAGATAGGCCGCCTGCAGACGGCCGGGTCGGATCCCGCTGCGAGACCCGCACAGAAATAGAACATGCCGCGATTTGTTTTCCGCGTGTATTTTCACACGGACAAATCGCGGCCGTCTGCATAGGATTGCGTTTTGCAATGCAATCCTATGCAGGCATCCAGGGGCGGAAATTCTGCGGGAAATCCCGCCACAGAATTTCCGCCCGTGTGCAGGGGGCCTTAAACATATTCTTATTCCATATTTGGTCCATGTGTTATGGCCCATAATATGGAGCTATTGAAAATCTATTGTACTGTAGCTAGTCACATGGATGTATTTTAATGGTTGTGTTTTTAAAATGCAGCATTTGATACTTTTGTCCATTTTAGACTCAGTATTTGCATTCATGGTAATATTTTTTATTGGGCAAATACAGATCAATATTTACCCAGTAAACCAATGACAGCAAGTATGGAGACACACAAATCAAACAATGATGAAATACTAATGGCGTACAGTTGCAATGTCACCTGTTACACCTTTTTTTTGCCAATGTAATGGTCTATTCCCATGGCCATATTGACGGTCTGTGCGCTGTCTATGTATTTCACAAAGAACACAAGGGCCCATTCACATGGTCACATGGCGAATCACTGATGGTCCGTGTGAGAAAAAAAAACCAAAACACTGCATATCCTAATTCTGCCTGCTTTCGTGGATGGGAGCAAGTGATGGGTGGGCCTCCGAAAAAATCAGACAGTGTGCAGACGATTTCTGTGCTGGTCTGTTTTTTGTGTCCAAATTTCTTAGTTTAGACAGCCTTGTAAACAGGCAGCCTTAGAAACAGGCAGTCTTAGAAATAGTAACTATTTTTTATTCGGAAAGAAATAGTAACATTAGTGATACCAACACACGTGTCCAAATTTCGGACGGAACACAAGAAGTATTTTTTGTATTGACTTTTCTCCACTTTTAGGTACCACTCCTTGCTTTAGCAAAAATTTTAAAAAATGCAGCAAAAAAGGCAGTACATAGTACTGGTTCACTAATTCAAACATGAAAGCTTGCAA
This sequence comes from Eleutherodactylus coqui, assembly GCF_035609145.1. NCBI lineage: Eukaryota > Metazoa > Chordata > Amphibia > Anura > Eleutherodactylidae > Eleutherodactylus > Eleutherodactylus coqui. The sequence continues at coordinate 323,127,270 of NC_089837.1, read as the reverse complement.
ATAGGGCCTTTCATGACTCTCTAAGTAACTGACCGAGTATACATCTCTATAAAATTTCTAGATTGGTATCCTATAGGTTACTGCCTACACATGGCAGGTTAACCTTCATTTGAAGTATACCAGTCTTATGCTAAAGCGATCCGATAAAATACTATCGACTGGGGTGATTTGTACATTACTATACCATCTTTGGTTCAAATTGAACTCGGAAATAGTAAATTACATCCGACTGTACTAACTCAACTATCTCCTGATGACCCACTTTCACTAGCGGAGAAACGCGTTGAGAGAGACTATAGGAGATTACATAGTACTTAGGAAAGAGCACGATAATGCTCAAACTGTAATCACAAGAAATTACAAAGTACCACATGCTGAGTCTATTGACTGTTATACAGTTTCTAATTGTCTTTGGAAGGAACAGATGTGTGCCCACTGATCACTTTAATGGGCTCATATCCTCCCCTCTTTCCGAATAAAAAATATAAGAGACTATGAGTACTTAGACAGCGGTAATAGAATACGTATCAGTACAACTATACATCGTCTGCTCTTTAATACCTACTCACAGTCTCTCATATACCATTCCCTTTACGACTAAACGGATAAGTGAAATAATCTACATGTAAGACTTATCCTTATTGTCAAACATAATAAGTGATACAGGATTGAGCTGATTCAGCCTATCAGAATATCCTGACACAAGTTCACTTCACCAACAGTGAATGTCCTTATAATTCAAAATTTCTAGTATGGGAATGGGACTTTAAGAAAGGAATTGATCTATCCTTATCCGAGTTCTTATCAATTTTTGATAACTTATACCACTTTGCTCTATAACCTATTGGTATATGTTGTTCCCTCTTGACAACTTTTGAAGAAGAGGGAACTAATATAGAATACAAGTGGTAATAAGTCTCCAATGAGACTTGGATACTCAGGGGTTTTTGTGTAGTGCCCTGTGTCTGTTCAACACGTTTTTATGTATAACTAATAAAAAGATATTATTTTAATCTTGTCTAAACTGTGAAGGGCTTCTAGTTTGCAATATTAGACTTTTCTGCCTCTGTGACAACATATGCTCGCCGCTATAAAGCATAGTTGTGCCTGAGCAAGGTAAAAAGACCCTCTTAAACTCCTTTATTGACTTCACCATCACCACGACCTCAAGCAGAGAGTTCCATAGTCTCACTGCTCTTACAGTAAAGAACCCTCTTCTATGTCGATGTAGAAACCTTCTTTCCTATAGACCAGGGTTTCCCAAAGTGGGCTCTGCAAGAGCTTCTCAGGGGCTCCGATGGAGGGTCTAGGTCCCCACTCTACTCACCACTGTAGTAGTGTCTGGATAGTCTGTACCGAAGAAATCAGCATGTAAGACCTGCGGTCGGCATAGCAACGCGAATCACATGAGCCAGCTCCAAATTTGCTGCAGAATTTACAGTAGCTATGGCAGCAAAGTGGATGAGATTTTGATCACACCCTCTGTCCTGCTTTCTTGGGGCACCACAAGAAACTTTTGCTTCAAAAAGGGCTCCATAGCTGAAAAAGTTTGGGAACCACTGGTCTAGACGTATAGGATGCTGCCTTGTTACAGCCACAGTCCTGGGTATAAACAGATGATGGGCGAGATCTCTGTATTGTCCCCTGATATATTTATACATAGTTATTAGTTCGCCCCTCAGTCGCCTTTTTTTCTAAACTAAATAATGCCAATTTTGATAACCTTTGTGGGTATTGTAGTCCGCCCCCTCCATTTATTTAGTTGCCCGCCTTTGTACCCGCTCAAGCTCTGATAACTCCTTTCTGAATACTAGTGTGCAAAATTGTACACAATATTCCATATGTGGTCTGACCAGTGACTTGTAAAGAGGAAGAACGACATTCTCATCATGTGCTCATAGACCTCTTATGATGCACCCCATGATCCTATTTGTCTTGGCAGCAGCTGCCTGACACTGGTTGCTCCAGTTAAGCTTACAGTTCCGCAGCATTTTTTTCACTCCTTGAAGACACACCCTTAAACAAGAAATTCAGCAAGAAGTTCCGCAGAATGCATTTCCTAGTTAAACATGCAACAAAATCCACACTAATTGAGAAAATCTACATCTCTGCTGCATCCTGTAGAAAATTTTGTGTCATGTGAAAGGTCCCTCACAAGTCAAAAAACTTGTATTCACATGTAAATGATTAGAGATGAGCGAGTACACTCGGTTAAGGCAGTTACTCGAGCGAGCATCGCTCTTCTCAAGTAACTGCATACTAGTCAGAGCAGATTCGGGGGGCGGCGGGGGGGGGGGGAGTGAGAGAGATCTCTCCCCCCCCCCCCCCCACTACCACCCACCGCCCCTCCGAATCTGCTCGGACCAGTATGCAGTTACTCGAGAAGAGCGATGCTCACTCGAGTAACTACCTTAACCGAGCGTGCTCGCTCATCTCTATAAATGGTGGAGATGTGGATAAAACCACAACAAAACAGCATAAAAATAAATTGTATGTTTTTGCTAAGGTTTTTGTTCTGGTTTTTACAGGTAAAAGATTTACACGGCGGTTTATGTGGTTGTTTTAATAAAAAAAATGCTGTGGTTAGATCTTAGCTGGAAGTCAACAGGGAAACATTAAACATAGTAGGACCAGTTTTTCTTCCTGTGGTGGTTTCCTCACGTTGTTTGGCTCTCCGGCATTGCTTTTCAAATACTTTCAAGCATTTGTCATCTGTCTATTTTACAGACAGCACACAGACCCATTATAGCATGTGTCAAACTCAAGGTCCACCTGCTAAATCCTGCCCACCACATAATTTATATGGCCCTCGTCAGGTCCGGATGGAGAGGCATCGGCTCTCCACTTTCGCCAGAGGATACAGGCAGCGCTTGGCAAAGGATGCCATCCTTGATTCTGAACTTGGCGCGCACCTCCACGCCATTCTGTTCAACAACTCCCCTGTGGTGGCACTGCTCTGACGGCCCTACCCAGGGACCCTAGCCTTCTTACAAGATAGGAAGCCCCATGCTAAAGAGGTGGAAGAGGAGAAACCCCATCAGAGTGCTTAGAGCTCCGTAGCTGTGTTAACGAGCACTTACATTTAACCCTTTTCAATCCAATGTGTATCCTGGTTTTCCTAGGGAGCTTACTCTTTTTCTGCCATTATACAATGGCGATAAATGCTGGGTAAAGCCAGTACTGCATGAGGTGACACGTTGGATAGGATCGGACAGCAGAGAGGCTGGCAATATACAGTAAGAGAACCCCGACAGACGTGTTCCAACATCGGAGCTGTACAGCCTTAAATCATACTGTCTTAAGATGTCAGACAGTGGATTGGAAAGGGTTAAGGCTCATTCACACAAGCATATGCAGTTTTGGTCCATGAAGTGTGCAGCATTTTACAGGCTGAAACTGTGTATATTCACAGTATATTTTAACCTTCTTGCATTTTTTGCACATGCATTCACTGCGTTTTTCAAGTGCAAAAAAAGGCAATAAGGTCCAATAGATTTATCCTGCCTTTGTGCATAAATATTCAGTGAATACACTCATATCATGCATATTCACTGCGCATTTACATAATCCCATTGATTTTAATAGGGAAATTTCGGTCCGTAATCCAAACCAAAATAGGACATTCTGCAATTTTTTCCATGCATGTAAAATACACATTTAAAAAATGCATGTCTGAATACCCCAATGGAAATCGATGGGGTATAAGCTGTCCATACTACCCACATAAAATATACATATGTAATATTAAGCAGAAATATGACGGTGTGGCAATTAGCCCTTATAAATGGCCCTTTGAAGGCAATGATATAGCCCTCGCTGAAAATGAGTTTGGCACCCCTGCATTATTGCAAATTATACTACACATACTTCTTCAAGTAGACCAATAGCCAACGTGAAAGAAATCACTGCCTGTCCTATTCTAGTACATATCACAGACTATAATCAGACATGCAGTGTTCACTGGCCAAGGGGATGCATACGAATGTGCTGTCTCATGTGCGCCCGGAAATCTCACTACTCAACGTATCCACATGAGTGTGTCCAACCTTTGTGTTAAAAGCGGGTTGTGCGTGGAAAACGGGCATATGTGACATCCATATGCATTGTGAGTGTCTGTTTTCCCTTTAGTGTGTGATGCATGTATCATGTTTTTTTGTCGCACACAAAAAAAAATGTAAGGAGAACCCAATTTTTCTTCTAGAATTGTTTATCAGTGATCAGTGAAAAACTAAGAGCACGTGGATGTCTTCTGTAGGCACATTTGGCTGACTTGTAATTTTTACTGGTATCATTTTGGTGTACATACAACGTTTTGATCGCTTTTTATTCTACTTTTTCTGGGAGATGGTGTGACAAGAAAAACACAATTCTGGCATTGCATATTTTTTTCTGATGGCCTTTACCTTGGATGAATAACATGAATACATGTACGGCAGATGTCAGGAAGGAGTTAAAAGGTCTGCTGTCTCTAACACCATGTGCTCCCTTTTCCTCAAACTTAACCTCTATAAAACTGACTTCTCGTCTTTCCGCATTCCAACCGACCTCCCCTCAATATCTCCATTCCAGTGTCTGGCATCATAATAACCCCCAAACAGCATGCCCGCTGCCTTGAGATCACACTGGGCTCTGATTTTTCTGGCCGGAACATGCCATCTGCACCTCAGGAATATTGCTAAAACTGGCCGTTTCTCACCACAGACAAGCTAAAGACACTCGTTGTCGCCCTCATACATTCCCAACTCGATTACTGTAATTCGCTGCTTATCGGCCTTCTCCACACCAGACTCTTCCCCCCTCAATCCATACTAAATGCGGCAGCTAGACTCATCTTCCTATCCAGCTGCTTCTCAGATGCCTCCACACTACGCCAGTCGCTGCACTGGCTGCCCATGTATCACATAACTCAATTCAAACTCATCACCCTCATCCACAAAGCTCTCCATTGCGCCGCGCCACCGTATATCACCTCCCTCTTGTCTATACATCACCCAGCTCATACACTATGAGATTAAACGCTTCTCTAATACAAACCTCACATGCTCGTATCCAGGACCTCTCTAGAGCTGCACCAACCCTCTGGAATGCACTACCCCCAAAACATCCGGACAATCCCCGACGCATGGAACGTCAGACTCGCCTTAAAAATGCACCTGTTCACGGAGGTATACCAAATTTCCTGATCCAATCCCCCACAACATGCCCTCTGCCCCTCCCTAAGGCTCCCCACACTTTCCACTTTGCCTATCATATACATCTTCTGCCCCTGTACCTCCTTATCACCCCCCGTTATGTTTCCCAATTACTACATACCGTAAGCATATTTTTGTAGTATTTTGTGCTCCCCCGTGCCTCATCTCCTGCCCCTGTTCCTCCTGTGTCACCCACACCCTGTCTCTCTCCAAATAATTGTATACCTCATGTAATTGTCGTACTGTTTTTGCTCCCCCATGCTTTGAAAGCGCTGGAGAATAAGTTTGCGCTATACAAATAAAGATTATTATTAGCACACACTACACCGACTCCAGCACAATGGCTGGAGTCATAGAAACCAATATGACCATGTGAACTAGTGCATAAATGACACTAGTCACTGACTGGTATCAGTGGTACTAATATACGGAGAGCACCACAATTTATAGTGAGCAGATAACTGCCTACAGCATAAATCTGAAGCTAAACCCTAGCATTAGAACTCCCCTGACATGTTTTGCCAGACCACTGGCATCCTCAGGGGCACATGGAGCTGTAGTTTATATGTTCAAACTCAAACTATATAATTTTGTTTTGCTGTGCAGCATATCTGTTCTTTTTATATCTTTTTGAGATGAAATTATATATGTGATCAATAAAAGTTTACTTTTGAGGGGATCTACTCAGAGTTGTTGCTTCTGGCAATTTTTTCTTGGTTTTGCAATTAATTAAAATATCATATTAATAATCCCAGAAAGGGAACGCTGTTAGAAAGAAAAATATGCAATGCCAGAATTGTGCTTTTTTGGTTACTCTGTCTCCAAGAGAAATATTGAATAAAAAGCAATTAAAGTGGTATGTACCCCAAAATGGTAGAAATAAAAACTACAGTTCGCCTCATAAAAAAATGAGCCCCACAAAGCCCGAATGGTGGAAAAATTAAAAAGTGATGGGGGTTAAAAGACAGAAAGCACTTTATAAATTTGGTATTGCTGTAATCCTACTGTCCCACAGAATAGAGATAACATGTTACCTTTACTGCACCGCTGTGTACTAGTGCAATGTTACTACTGTAACGTCCTGTGGTTGCATGTGTCAATTTCACATTCTGTGCGTCACAAAAATGATCCAACAGAAGCATTTCAGGAATATCCTTGATAAAATGTTCCCACAACTATACAAGACACATGTGCACACAATGTTGTTTTTACCACGTTTTTTAATACAAAAATGATGTGGTGGATTCCCAGCTCTATCATTTAATAATGTGGCGGCAAATAAATGACCATTGTTTACACAATATTACGATGCTTTTATGGGCCTACTTGACAGATTGTGTAATATTGCAACTTTTCCAGTTAAGGCAGATACTTCTTTTATCTCATACAAATATAAAACATCCTAGGACCTACTGTCATGAGAGTAAGGAGACATCTAGCCTCCCTTTAGCAAATGATATTTCAATGCTTTTTATTAGCATTACCAGAAGTATCCTCTTGTCATAAAGTGTTTTTGAAAACATCAACAGCCTGATCTCTGTAAAAACAAGTACAGATAGTCCCCGACTTGCGAACATTCGACTTGCGAATTTCGCTAGTTGCGAACAATCTGTCCTGCACAGTATGATGTAATGCTATGGCATTACATCATGCTGTGCAGGGACCGGGCAGGCTTCTATCAAGCCTGATAGAAGCCTGTCCGGTCACATCGCGGTTGCTAGGCAGTCGGGGGCCTTCTGAAAGGCCCCAGGGCTGTCTATGCAGAGCGCCTAGCAAGCCGTGCGCTTGATGGGCACTCTGCATAGACAGCCCTGGGGCCTTTCAGGAGGTCCCCGGCTGCCTAGCAACCACACAGCGTCCCGCGATCTCATCGTGGGATGCTGTACGGGCCCCCTGAACGTCGGGTGCAGGCTGTTCTTACAGCGGGCACCCGGCGGCAGCAGTTCCGACGAGCCGCGCCGCTCGGCGGAACTGTTAACACTCTAAATACCGCTGTCAGAGCGGTATTTAAAGTGTTAACAGTTCCGACAAGCGGCGCGGCTCGTCGGAACTGCTGCCGCCGGGTGCCCGCTGTAAGAACAGCCGGCACCCGACGTTGTATGGAGCGGGATCCACCCGCGATCCCCTCCATACTACTACTTGTTCGACTTGCGAACAAAACGGACTTGCGAACGGGCTCCCGGAACGGAACCTGTTCGCAAGTCGGGGAGTAACTGTACAGTTACAACTAGGAAGTGGTGCCCTCTGCTGGTCATATACAGCAAACACAGAAAAATCAAAAAAGTGGCAAATAATGACCTCAATGTGTGACCCTCATGCACAAAAACTTATCCACATAAAGCCTCCTGCACACTGGTGACAGTGGATGCAAGAATGCCTCACATCCAGGGGTTTCCCCTGAATATTGCTCTCGCAATCTATGGAAAACCCCTGCAGGGATGCGAGGCGTTTTCATGTGAAAACAGCCTCGCATTCCTGCAGGGGTTCTCTTCATCCCATCGTCTTCGATGGGGCGGCAGCGGTGCTGGCCCCATTGAAAGCAATGGGAGAAGACTGCGCTCCTAGTGACGTCTGCAGAACATCCACAGCAAATTCACCACGCATTAATTTGCTTTCCTCCACCAAAAAATTATATATATTCAATAAGGCAAGCTTTATAATGCAACAGGCTTAGATACAGTGGATCAGCTTTAGTATACCTCTAAATTATGCAGTTATCATGTAATATACTCAATTACTGGCTCTACACAATGCTTATTGCAGCGCAGTTACCTCCAGTCATCACATGTGACATTATCCCTTTTTGAAACTGTCCATATTTGTTTTCTTTTTTCACCACTAACATCTCTTTCAGTCATGACTTATCTCTGTAAACTCTCCCTATTCTACTGCTGCAAACGCTAATCAACGTTTCAATTCCCCAACAGTAGTAGGGAAGGGACTTATTCCGCTGCGTTTTCACCTAATTTATTTATTACCCCCCCACCAAACTGGGTACTCATTTTACCAACCTCAGAAGGATGGAAGGCTGAGTCAACTTTGAGCTGGCTACCTGAACCAAGCAGGGATTGAACTCGCAACCTTCAGGTCGTGAGTGAGAGCTTAGGACTGCATTTCTGTTACCTAAACACTCTGCGCCTATGCGATATATCCTAAATGGTTATTGTTAGCAATCCTTTAAGAACCAAAAGGTAGCAGGTATTTCACAGACTCACTCACTCCGGTGTTGATGTACTGTATATTGAAAGTGCTGAAAACATGGCATCATTGTATCAAAATTTGTTATATCATCACAGTTCAGTAAATATAATATAGATACTAATTATTGTTTTAAAGGGGTTGTGCCAAGATGGCATCCTTTGTCCACTGCTCTGGCCCCCTCTATGTCCCAGAGCGGAGGACTACTCAGTAAGAGCAGCTCCCATGCTGGCTTACCTACTGCTGTCGTATTGTTACAGATGACCAGTCATGTGAATGGCCATCCTGTAACACTACATTTCCTCTGCAGCTAGTACTGCAGGGGAAATGTCAGGCTGACCACAGCTGTCCCTGACAAAATCATCCCAAACCCTAGATTGTAAAAGGGGTTATAGATCTTGGCTCAACCACTTAATTCATCAATTAAAATGTATTTTGAATTTAAAGGGAAACTGTCACCAGGTTGGTGCCGATCGAAACACGGGCAGCATGAACCCGGGACAGATATGCCCATTCAGCCCATGTATGATTTATTCTGAAGTGCTATTGCATTTCAGAAACAGAGATACTTAGAAGTTTGACTTGGAACTCGGCTTTCAGAGCTCCAAGCTAATGAGAACTCATCGGGCTCTGCCCGCCTGCAGCATCAATAGTGAGAGCTCCTCTTCCTGCTTGTGTATAGGGAGAGGAGCTGTCAGTCTTGATGACGTGGGTGAGGAGAGCCTGACGCGGCTGGCCACTTTGACTCGGAGCTCCATTCCAGCTCAGCTCTACGTAAAACTTCTAAGTACTGTATGTTTTTTCTTAAAAACAGCAGCGTTTCAGAATAAAAAATACGTGGGACAAATGGACATATCTGTCCCCAATTTGTGCTGCTCCTGGTTTGGGCAGCATGAACCTGGTGACACGTTCACTTTTAATCCATTTACTACATAATTAATAATGTCATGTTTTTCTCCCATAGTGTTTATAACCAGTGCCTCGAATAACAAGTTGGAGAAGTCAACAACTTTACAATGAATCAATGTGGCACTGACTCCAATAGTTCTACAAGATGTTCCACCCAAGGAGTAGACATCCAGTGCTACTTGATCCTGAAGAGCGAGACACAAAAAATCTTAATTGCAGTTATCTGCATCCTAATGGGCTTTCTATGTATCCTGGAGAACACACTGGTCCTCTCCATGATTTTCACCTCTTCCCGTCTCAGGAAAAAACCTTCCTACCTATTTATCAGCAGTCTGGCTACAGCAGACTTATTAGCAAGCCTTATATTTTCCTACAGCTTTGTTGACTTCCATGTCTTTCATGGTGCTGGTACTCCTGCTGTTTTTTTATTCAAACTTGGTGGCGTCACCTTGTCCTTTACAGCATCACTTGGAAGTTTACTTCTGACTGCATTTGACCGATATATTTGCATTCATAAGCCATCCACATATAAGGTAATGGTGACCAGAAACAGAGCACTCCTGGCATTGACAGTAATGTGGATCAGCACAACCATCATCTCATATCTACCTCTCCTGGGTGTTAATTGCTGTCATCTTGAAGTTACCTGCTCAGAACTGTTTCCACTGATTGGCAACAGGTATTTGTCAAGTTGGATTGTATTAGTAGTGACACTTCTCTTTGCTATTATATTCTCCTACAGTCATATTCTCTGGAAGGCACACCGCCATACAAACTATATGAAGAAGCACAATATACAAGCTGAAAAAGGACAAACCCGAGTGAGATTGGACATTATATTGGCCAAAACCCTAGCACTTGTATTAATGGTGCTGATTGTCTGCTGGAGTCCAGTCCTCATTCTTATGATTTACAGCCTCATTTACCCGCTGGATGCAGAAATCAAGGCGGTGTTTGCTTTTTGTAGCACTCTTTGTTTAGTCAACTCTATGATCAACCCAGTAGTCTACGCTCTACGAAGCAGAGAGTTAAGACGCAGGTTCATCAGAGTCCTACAAAAGCTGAAATGTCTGAAGAAGCCCTCTGGTAGTCAGCAGGAAGCAGATGGGACTGAGAAGAACATGGCTTTTGAGGCCACCTGTGATGACACAGTTTGTGATACTGAAGTCAGTATGCAGCAAGGATTTGCTGAATCGCTGTCCTGACAGTCTCTGCACAGCCCTTCATATGATGATTTTGAATGTTTCTATAAGATAATGAAAAAATTCAGACTGTGTACAAAATAAACCTAATTTCACTATTTTCATCACATTATTGGAAACAGGAGGCATTAGTATCATACAGGAGGTCCAGCAAATGAAGGGCTCGTATCCCATTGGCATGAATTGGCCTATTACATGTTCACAGTATTTGCTCACCTGTAGTGGAAGAAGAGTAGAGTACAGATTATTCAACGTTCCAACATCTTCGGGATTACTTTTTATGAGTTCCAATATATTCCAATATATTTTACAGCATTAGGGCTCGTTCACATGAGTATACTTGCACTGTGTATTACGCACATATGTAGTATGCAATGAATAGAGCCTGTTGATTTCAATGGGTTCGTTCACATGAGCATGTTCTATCATGGTGCGTATTGGATGTGGGTCAACATGCAAGAAAGCTGTGTATCCGCTGCATACTTACACGCAAAATCAATGCGAATGGATAAACGTGCTGCAAATCGTATTTTCATAAATGACTTTGTTTGCTCAGTTTTGTGGGTTACTCAGAGATTTTTTACACTGCTTTTTTAACTCATTTCTAACTCTTGACATACAATCACATACGTCATAAGTAGGAAGAGGTTAAAGTAAAATGGGGTACATTTACAGTAGCTGTGCCTGCACTATCAGCGGTGGGTGTTAGCTGTAACATATAGCTGACACCCTGTTGCAATAGCTGGCATAGAAGATAACTAAAATGTAACCCCTTAAGGCCTCATGTCCACGCGGAAAATCAGGCCCGATACGGTTTCTCCATGGAGAATCCGTAGCGGGTCCCTCCTGCCACGCGGTACATGAGCGCTGAAAATAAGAATTACTCACCTCTCCAGATCTTCCCTTCTTCGCGGCCTGATCTTCTCTCCGTCGCTGCCGGATCTTCTGTCTTCGGCCCGGCGGATGTGCTCGGCACGCCGGCGCGTGCCGCCAGCATGCGCCGGGCACATCCACTGGGCCGAAGAAAGAAGATCTGGCCGCGAAGAAGGGAAGACCCGTACCATCCGTAGCAGGTAAGTTTAATTCAGGTGCGGATCTCCCGCGGATCTGGATGGGTTCCATAGGCTCCAATAGAAGCCTGCGGGAGCCGTTCCCGCGGGAGACCCGCACCTAAATGGAGCATGTCCGCATTTTTTCCTGCAAGCGGGACCCACGCCTGCAGGGAAAAATGACATCCGCAGGTATTTAACTACCTGCGGGTGTCTAATGCATCCCTATGGGGCGCGGATCCGCGTGCAGGAAAAACGCTGCGGATTGTAATTCCTAATTTGCCCGTGGACATGAGGCCTAAATGTCATGATCAATAGTGACCACGGCAGCTAGGGGATTAGAAAGAGAGGCTGTCACCCCCAGGGAAGCTCCACAACACAATTGAGGGGTGTTGATGGATTGTCATGGCAGCTGGGGGCTATAATGAAGATCCCCGGGTCTGCAAATTTTGTACACTTACTAGGTTTTGCCAAAGGCAGGACCCAATTAGATGCCTATGACCATTATGGAGACTGGCATAATACATTGCAATACAGATGTATTGCAGTGTATTATATGAACAATAAGAGGACTAAAAAAAGCTAAGAAAATTTTTTAATAAAATGTTTAAAAATATTTAAAATATCACTGAGCTGTAAACAAGCTGTGCATAAATCAATAGTGCAAGCACATATAAGAAACTGTGTAGTACACCTTACTGAGAAAAGTGCTTGTTTGTTCACTTATCACGCTCCTTTGCTCCTCCCCTTCCTAAACTGTTCACTCAACCTGAAAAACATCTAAAACAGCTCTCTGACAGGTCAGATTACATGTTGCCCATAGACATAAAGAGAAAGGAGGAGAAGCAGAGAGACACACTAAAAAGCTTCTTCAGCTAACAATGAGAGTTCATTCACAAGACCGTATCTGTAAAACGCTGCAGGAGTCCTGCAGCATTTTACCGGTCTCTGTGACCTGGCAGAGACTGCATATGGCTGCGAATGCACTGCGCATGACCGCGAATTTCACGCACGTAGTCATGCGCAGTGTGACTTTGTTTTTTTAATTCAGCTACTTTTTCAAAACTGAGATTGCGTATGGATCGCTGCCTATACACAATGGATAGGGCTCACGCTGCGCAGTATGTGGCGAAATAGAGCATAATGCAATCTTTTTCTTGCACGTGAATGGATCAATGAAAGCCCATTTACTTTCACCGTGTGTCACGTGGCCGTGCATTGCAGCTGTAAAATGTGTCGAACTCAAGCTTGTGTGAATGAGCCCTTAGTGATTTACTGTCTCATAGCTACTGGAATCACATCTAAACTTCTCATAATTTTCTGTCTTCTGTGCTGCTGCAGCTTCTCTGTAAGAAATATTGATAGGGGAATAGTATCTCCTCTTCTTTCAAGATGCAGTGTATGGGAGACATAGTAGAAGCTAGTCTTTACCCACCAACTCAGCGAAAACGGAGAAATATAGTGAGAAAAACTGCTAAAAATGCAGAATACAAGTTCTGTTATGGCAAGAAAGGGTGCTGCTCATTATGTACACAGAAGACAGCTTATTCTGAAAAGTCACCTGAAAGCTTATGTATGCTTAGAGAAAAATAAAAGCAATAAAAAATGCATTATGTAAATAAGATATAAAGACAAAAAGTACATATATCCACATATTTGACTCTGCTGCATCTGTAATGACCTGAACTATGAAATTATCATGTTATTTAACCTGTATGCTGAATGACATAAAATTACAACTATGCCAGAATTGCTGTTTACTTTTATGCAGCCTGACCAAATAATCGCAGCATGCTCTAGGTATGGTGTTTGGTTTCAAGTCTTTCTCATTGACTTGATGCCTTTTTTGGAGTCAACCTTTCGTTTTTTTTTCATAACACAGCTCACTCTAGATCTGGCGTTTTGTGTTTTTTATAGGCTTTTCTATAGGAAGTAGAAAACGTTTAAACAAATCAAGTAAAACAATATGAGTGCCACCTGAGTAAAGCTTTTTGTAAAAAATGCATGAAAATCTTGACGTTCTTTAAAAGTCCCCTAACAAAGGGTGCAGGAAGGAAGCTTAATCGTGGAAAGTCACAAAAGCATAAAAATAGCTATACAAATTTGGTGTTGCCGTAATGATACCGACCAGGACAACTAAGGTTACTTATCACTGTACATAGACGCTGCAGTCGAAGGGCTTATTCACATGGACGATTTTAATGTCCGCTTTCTGTCCAAGATTAAAAGTGAAAGAACTTGGACAGAACTGAGACCCATTAAAGTCAATGGGCATATTTATGAAGCTGTGTAAAAGACAAGCCGTCTTAGTTGCCTCTGGCAACCAATCACAGCTCAGCTTTTTTTTACGAGAGCAGAAAACAAAATGAAAGCTGAGCTGTGATTGGTTGCTAGAGGCAACTAAGACAGCTTGTCTTTTACACAATTTCATAAATCTCCCCAATGTGTGTATTGACAAGTGCATTGTTTCTACATCATCCGATGGTTTGTGTAAAAAAAAATAAATTGCAGGCATATCATCTTCTGATGTGATTCTCGGACCAGAATTGCCCATTCAAGTCAATGGGTACATTAAAAAAAATGGAACGTGCTCGCACGACATATGTGTTGTTTTTTTCACACACCCATTGACTTGGAGCTTATTCAGATGACCATACATCAGTCGGGTTTTCATGCCGGCCGATATACGGTGTCCCTCTCTGCAGAGGGAGGAGGTTGGAAGAGTCAGGAGCAGTGCACTGAGCTCCCGCACCCTCTCCGCCCCTTGCCACTATTTGCAATTGGAGGGGTGGGACAGTATACAAATTAATACACACCAGTTCAGGCAGGACAGTTGACTTGAGGTCAGGGAGGAGACACAGGATGACAGTCCTACAGTCTATATTATCTGTAAGGTACCGCTCCTAGAAGGGGAACACTCCGGAGGAGAATGGGGGTAGGATCACTCCACAGACACTCACTTGATTCAGCATTTGGATCACTGCACAGTGGACTCTTCTCTCCACTCAGCTCACACTCAGATGAAGGTTCCTGGGATAGGGACATCAGGATACATTTCCTCAGCCTCCATTCTCTTCACCATATGAGGGTTGAAGGTACCCCCATGTGGCCAGCACTCACACTACTCGCACTATCGTTGAAGATCCTGGACTCCCACACCACACCCCGAACTCTTACATTTATAGGATACAAACATCTTGTGACTAGACAGATATTGATACTTTACCAGACATATCCCAGCCACTTTCAGACATTAACCTCTCATATGCTGCAGCTGTGCAATACTAATATTTTAAAAATTAAGAAAGAACCTACACTCACCCAATTATGTAGCCACTGTTTCCACTGCAGTCCGTCCTGATGTTCTTTGTTTACTTGGCTGCAGCGATGAAGTACCCGTTGCAGCAATTATTGATTTGAGCGGTATACAGTACTAGATCACTAAGACCAGTGATTAGCTGCAGCGGTCAAGGAGGATATATATCACATCATCACTGCAGCCAAACAAAGACTGGGGGGAAGGAACGGAGGGCCTGCTTTTTTTTATTTTATCACAATTCCTGGCGACAGTCAACTTTTTAAAATATTACAGACAACTCCTTTATAAGGGTTTCCTGAGCTGAATAAAAAATTGTCTTGGCAGGTAATAGTAGAAAATAAAACAATAAGGAGTGCGCACCACAAAAATGGCTCCTTGCTCTGCATTCCAGAAGCTGAAACAGTAATGTCACCTTTATTGTTCACGAGATGCTGCGGCCAATCATAGGCCTTATCACTGCTGAAGCCATTTATTGGGAGGCCATTTATAATTTATGCATTTATTTGATTCCTGTGATCCTATATATATATATGTTTGTGCATATTACATGTAAAATAATAAAAATAAGCTAACACAAATGTATGTCGGGAATTCCTTTCTGAGCCTTGTTTTCATCTTTACAATGCATTACTCTAAACATAAAGTATAGACATTTCAAAGTAGAAAAAATCTTACTTGTTTTGCATGTTTCTGCCCAACCAGTGAGTGCCGAACCCACACACGACGGAAAGATCTGCCAGCAGATTTCATTACATACTAGCTGATGTACCCGGCTTCCCTCGAGTTATTTTGGTACTGATGTTTACCTGTTCCAATGGAAAATTTTATGAAGTGGTGGTTACTTCAGAGGAGCGTTAGATTTCCTCAGACTGCATGTACAAGTATATACACATAAAGGTAAGGTAGATTCTCCTCAGTATATACACACAGAAGTGAGATAGATTCTCTTTAGTATATACACATAGAGGTGAGGTAGATTATCCTCAGTATATACAAACAGAGGTGAGGTAGATTCTCCTCAGTATATACACATAGAGGTGTATATACTGAGGAGAAACAAGCAGAAACAAGCCAGTCCTTGGCTAGTTTGATGGACAATAATAATGCGTGCTTCACATCGGGAAACTTGGGGTTACGTAAGCCCAGCAGATTTCAGCCCCCTGGGGGCAATTCCGCCGTTGATACCTATATGAAACTGGTTAATCATGACATTGCGAAGATACGAGTTCGACAAACCAGGCCTAGGCAACAGTCTAATATAAACAAGGCTGAATGGCAGGCGATTAAATCGCTGAGTAAGGATGACTCCTTGACTATTGAGGAGCCATCATTATTATGGACACTCAATATTATCATCACAAACTCAGTACACAATTGTCAGATACTTCGGTATATGAGTTATTAGCAGTCGACCCTACGAATGAGGCTTGTGGTAAACTCAAATTAGTCCTTGATCAGGCTAAAAGGGATTGTTTGATTGACCAACATTTGTTTGAGTTTTTGTACCCTGATTTTCCAATAATGGCCAGGATATATACATTACCAAAAGTCCACAAAGATATTCAGCGTCCCCCGGGACGACCTATAGTATCCGGGAGGGGGTCTGTTTTCAACAATGTGTCTCGGTTCCTAGACAGAATACTCAGACAGCATGCTACTGAGGCTAGGTCCTACATTAAGGACACCTCGGATTTTTTATGCAAATTAGAGGCAATTTCTATCAACGAGGACGCCATTTTGGCGTCGTTTGACGTCTCGTCATTGTATACTATCATAAAACATGACATTGGCATAGCTGCTGTGGGATACTTTCTGTCTGGATCCAATCTGTCTGCAGACTGCGTGAATTTGGTTCTGACACTATTAATGTTGGTTTTCTCCAATAATTTTTTTCTGTACCAGGATCGGTTCTACCGGCAGTTACAAGGAACCGCGATGGGGTCCAACATGGCCCCATCTTACGCTAATTTATTAATGCGCCATATGGAGGAGACGCGTCTCTGTACCTCCCCATCCTGGGCCTTTGCCCAGGTATGGTGGAGGTACATTGACGACGTCTTCGTCATATGGAACGGTTCGCTTGAGCAGTTAAATATTTTTCATACTGAATTGAACAACTTTCTACCAGAGCTCAAGTTCACCCTGTCTGCATCAGATACGTCCATACAATTTTTGGACGTCTTGATTATCAAACAAGGAAATTGTTTGAAGACTGATTTATACACCAAGCCTACCGATCGCAACAACTTATTGCATTATTCAAGTTGCCACCCGCCGGCCATGATTAAATCTTTACCATGGAGCCAGATGCTCCGGGTCCGGCAGGTGGTAAACGATGAGTTCTTTGATGTATGGCTTGAAAAAATGTATAATAAGTTTGTCTCTAGAGGCTATCCACAAGATTTACTGTGTGAACAGATGAATAAGGTCAAACAGGTGGAACATGCTTCTGTTCTTAAACCTGCCACTACTACAAGTGTGGCTACAAAACGAATACCATTCGTTTCCACCTTCGGAGCACATAGTCATGAGATCCGACACATCTTAAGAAAGCATTGGCACATTCTTTCGAGGTGCCACCCCGAGATTGCAGAATTTACCTGTCCACCCATGATGGCGTATAAACGGGCACAAAATTTAAAAGATCGTTTGGTCCATACATCTTCTGTTCTTCCTTTGGGCTCTATACAGAGAACATTAGCCCCTGTCAGAAATGGCAACTTTCCGTGTCTCGGATGTGCAGCTTGTCATAATATGGCCAAAGGGGACAGCTTTGTACATCCGAGATCCGGGAAACGGTTCTATATACGTGGTTGGTACAGTTGTTGGTCAGCATTTGTTGTATATCTGATTAGCTGTCCGTGCGGCCTCCAATATGTGGGTCAAACCACTACGGAGGTCCGCAAACAAATAGCTAACCATAAGAGTAACATCAGGACCAAGAAACGTGATCTTCCCATACCTAAACACTTTGAGGACCATAATCACTCCATCAGCCAGTTACAATTTAAGGTCATTGACTCAGTGGATAGGGATATAAGGGGCGGCGACAGAGAACGAAAATTGAAATTGTTGGAAGCAAAATGGATCTTTAAGTTGGATGCGTTGGCCCCTAGTGGCTTAAATGTGGAGTATAATCCATTACTATACTACAAATAATGAGTATTATGAAATCTAGTGATGTTGTGTTACATGATTCGTACTTTGTTTTTAATATATTTTAACTAAGTGTTTTTTTCTTTTTTTCAGATCGCATTGGGTGACGCAGCTATTATCTACGTATCTTATATCTGTGCCTGTGCCATACAAATTGTTTGAATAAAATTATGATTGATGCATATTTAATCACGTTTGGGTGTCACACTTTTTGCAACTGGTTTAGGCTGCATTGCTGTGTAGATACCATCTATCTATAAGCCTGCATATGTTGAAGAACACGTGGTGGTGAGCTTACTATAAAAAGAATTTGTGTGCGCATTAGTACAACGCTATATTGAATATTAGTAGTGACAGTGTTGTTGATAGAAGAGATGAGGCTTAGTATGGTAACATCGTTGCTGGTCTATACTAATGAGCAACATTAATATGTAATTAAATGAACATAATTATACCAGTTTTATGATTATCTGGTTAGTGATGACTGGACTGTATTCCTGAACAGTAAAAATGGTGCTCTAGCGCTGTCTGATTGCACTAATAGAGGTTTTTTGACTATGCAGGGACTACATGATTGAGGGAGCACTGCACTTAGGCATTCAGGTGCTCCGCGAGTCTGCGCATGCGCATAGGCGATGTATGCATTATGCTATCTCTGATAATAGAGGCCCGGTTGCTATGGCGATGTGCTGCAGACATCGGAACCTTGCGCATGCGCTGTGAATACCAATAGACGGCTGGTGATGATGACGTGGGGCAGAAGACCCTGCTGGTCTCGCGAGATCCTCATTACTATTCTAGGAAGTGATCCACGTCAGAGGTATGTGTCTGCACCGGCGGCAGCCTGAGCACAGCGCTGGGTATGACACCTTTAAACATGTGATTGTATTATGTATGTTGCACCTGGCTATGATTGACTGTTTCACCCAATGAAATTTGATCTGTTTTAATTGTAATATGTGTTGTTGTCTATGATTGGTGTAGGTGGAGCTATGGGTGCTATTTAATGTTGGAGTCTGTGTATGTTATTTAGAACTTGATAAAGACCCTCGGATGGAGGGTTGAAACGTTGTGTGGGCACAATAAAGATTTGATCTTTTACTTAACCCCCGGAGTGCTGCTCTCATATATACTCTGCTGTACACATAGAGGTGAGGTAGATTCTCTTCAGTATATACACATAGAGGTGAGGTAGATTCTCTTCAGTATATACACATAGAGGTCAGTTATATTCTCTTCAGTATATACACATAGAGGTGAGGTAGATTCTCCTCAGTATATACACACAGAAGTGAGGTAGATTGTTCAGAGTATATACACATAGAGGTGAGGTAGATTATCTTCAGTATATATAGAGAGAAGTGAGGTAGATTCTCTTCAGTATTATCACATAGTGGTGAGGTAGATTCTCCTCAGTATATACACAGAGGTGAGGTAGATTTTCTTCAGTATATACACATAGAGGTGAGATAGATGCTCCTCAGTATATAAACATAGAGGTCAGTTATATTCTACTCAGTAAATACACATAGAGGTATGGTAGATTCTCCTCAGTATACACACATAGAGGTGAGGTATATTATCTTCAGTATATGTACATAGAGGTGAGGTAGATTCTCCTCAGCATATACACAGAGAGGTGAGGTAGATTCTCTTCAGCATATACACATAGAGGTGAGGTAGATCCTCTTCAGTATATACACATAGGAGTCAGTTATATTTTACTCAGTATAAACACATAGAGGTGAGGTATATTCTCTTCAGTATATGCACATAGAGGTAAGGTAGATTCTCCACAGTATATACACATAGAGGTCAGTTATATTTTACTCAGTATATACACATTGAGGTGAGGTAGATCCTCCTCAGTATATAGACATAGAGGTGAGGTAGATTCTCCTCAGTATATACACACAGAAGTGAGGTATATTCTCTTCAGTACATGCACATAGAGGTGAGGTAGATTCTCCTCAGTATATACACATAGAGGTGAGGTAGATTCTCCTCAGCATATACACATAGAGGTGAGGAAGATTCTCTTTAGCATATACACATAGAGGTGAGATAGATCCTTCTCAGTATATACACAAATAGGTCAGTTATAGTTTACTCAGTATAAACACATAGAGGTAAGGGAAAATTCTCTTCAATATATGCACATAGACGTGAGGTAGATTCTCCTCAGTATATACACATAGAGGTGAGGTAGAGTCTCTTCAGCATATACACATAGAGGTGAGGTAGATCCTCCTCAGTATATACACATATAGGTGAGGTAGATTCTCCTCAATATATACACACAGAAGTGAGGTATATTCTCTTCAGCATATGCACATAGAGGTGAGGTAGATTCTCCTCAGTATATACACATAGAGGCGAGATAGATTCTCTTCAGCAAATACACATAGAGGTGAGGTAGATCCTCCTCAGTATATACACACAGAAGTGAGGTAGATTCTCTTCAGTACATACCCATAGAGTTGAGGTAGATTCTTCTCAGTATATAACCATAGAGGTCAGTTATATTCTACTCAGTATAAACACATACAGGTGAGGTAGATTCTCCTCAGTATATGCACACAGAAGTGAGGTAAATTCTCTTCAGTATATACACATAGAAGTCTAGCTCCACCAGTTTTGCCGTGGTCGCTTCTGCAGTGTAAGCGGAGGCATTGTCTTGCAGGAACAAGATTCCTTTGGACAGCTTGCCGCACCTTTTGGCCTTCAGAGCTGCCTTCAATTGGTCCAAAAGTTCAATGTAATACCTTGCTTTGATGGTGGAACCATTTTGAAGGTAGTCCACTAGCAGCACGCTCTCCTTATCCCACAACACAGACGCCATCACCTTAGTGGCTGATTTTTGCACCCTGAAATTTTTGGGCGAGGAGAACCACTGTGCCTCCACTCTTTTGACTGCTCCTTGGTTTCAGGGTCATACAAATAAATCCAGGTCTCATCCATAGTGACCAGTCGATCCAGGAAGTTCTTATCAGTTCAGAAACGCTGACAAATGGACCGGGAAGTTTTCACTCGCATGCTTTTCTGAACTGTTGTCAAACATTTGGGGACCCACTTTGCAGATAGCTTCTTTATGCTCAAATGTTCATGGATAATGACACAAACACGTTCACGAGAAATCCCCATGATGTCTGCTATTCCTTTAGCTGAAATTGGCCGATTCTCCAGTATGAGGCTGTGCACAGCATCGACGATCTCCGGAACAACAACCTCTCTCTGTCGTCCAGGACGTTCCTCATCATTGGTGCTGAAGTTTTAAATTTGGCAACCCAGTTCTTAACTTTAGAATATGAAGGGCATTGATCCCCCAATTTCTACGATACATCACCATGAATATCCTTCGCAGACTTTCCTTGCAGAAACAAGAATTTTATCAGTCCTCTGCTCTCATTTGCTGTGAATATCGCCTTAGACTCCACCATTTTGTTTTCTCGCGTGACTAGATCACTGTTGCCATAAGCTACCAACACAAAATTTTGAAAACATATATTAGACACATAAGGCTTTCATGTGATGTAACACTCATTACCATAGAAACAAAAAAAGAACACAAAGTTAAAGACTTATCAGCAGCCCCTCATATACACATAGAAATTAGGTAGATTCTCCTCAGTATATACACAGAGGTGGTATTATTGTATCTTGTCACCACCGGAAGCTAGGGGTTTGACAGCTCTTACACGGAGGAACGCCCATGTCATGCCCCTAGCTCCGGATTGGCTGAATTGTTGTCCGGCCGGGAAGATACTTGTTTGGGCGGGGAAGATACACCTCGCCGCTGCTGCCAACACTGTCCTCTCCCATGCTGTAGCGCTGAGATGACTCCGGCGTTGCCAGCCACAATGTCCTCCCCCCGTGCTGTAGCGCCGAGATGCAGCCGCTGAGGGCTACTCCGCTCCCCATCTGCTCCTGAGCAGCGGTGCCAGTGCCAGCTGCTGAGGGTACAGGAGGCAGAGGAGGGGAGTAGCCGTCAGCGGCTGCATCCCGCCGCTGTAGGCTGGCAGCCGTGTCACTCTCCTCCCCACTCTATTGCCGCGCTCGGCCCTCTGCTCATCGCTGTCATCCTCAGGCCCTCCGCAGTCTGTCCCTCCATGGTACAACAGCTACCGACAGGTAGATTCTCCTCAGTATATACACATAGAGGTGAGGTGGATTCTACTCAGTATATACACACACAGGCAGATTCTCTTTAATATATACACATAGAGATGAGGTAGATTCTCCTCAGTATATACACATAAAGGTGAGGTAGATTCTCCACAGTATATACACATAGAGGTGAGGTAGATTCTCCACAGTATATACACATAGAGGTGAGGTAGATTCTCCACAGTATATATACACAGAGGTGAGGTAGATTCTCCTCAGTATAGACACATAGAGGTGAGGTAGATTCTCCACAGTATATATACACAGAGGTGAGGTAGATTCTCCTCAGTATATACACATAGGGGTGAGGTAGATTCTCTTCAGTATATACACATAGAGGTGAGGTAGATTCGCCTAGGTACATACACATAGAGGTGAGGTAGATTCTCCTCAGTATATACGCAAAAAGGTGAGGTAGATTTTCCTCAGTATATACACATAGAGGAGCGTTAGATTCTCTTCAGTATAGACACATAGAGGTGAGGTAGATTCTCCTCAGTATAGACACATAGAGGTGAGGTAAATTCTCCTCAGTATATACACAAAGAGGTGAGGTAGATTCTCCTCAGTATATACACACAGAGGTGAGGTAGATTCTCTTCAGTATATACACATAGAGGTGAGGTAGATTCTCCTCAGTATATACACATAGAGGTGAGGTAGATTCTCCATAGTGTATACACACAGAGGTGAGGTAGATTCTCCTCATTATATACACATAGAGGTGAGGTAGATTCTCCTCAGTATATACGCATAGAGGTGAGGTAGATTCTTCTCAGTATATACACATAGAGGTGAGGTAGATTCTCCACAGTATATATACACAGAGGTGAGGTAGATTCTCCTCAGTATAGACACATAAGGGTGAGGTAGATTCTTTTCAGTATACACCCATAGAGGTGAGGTAGATTCTCTTCAGTATATACACAGAGGTGACGTAGATTCTCCTCAGTATATACACATAGAGGTGAGGTAGATTATCCTCAGTATATACACATAAGGGTGAGGTAGATTCTCCTCAGTATATACAAAGAAGTGAGGTAGATTCTCCTCAGTATATACACAGAGGTGAGGTAGATTCTCCTCAGTATATACACATAGGGGTGAGGTAGATTCTCTTCAGTATATACACATAGAGGTGAGGTAGATTCGCCTAGGTACATACACATAGAGGTGAGGTAGATTCTCCTCAGTATATACACAAAAAGGTGAGGTAGATTTTCCTCAGTATATACACATAGAGGAGCGTTAGATTCTCTTCAGTATAGACACATAGAGGTGAGGTAGATTCTCCTCAGTATAGACACATAGAGGTGAGGTAGATTCTCCTCAGTATATACACATAGAGGTGAGGTAGATTCTCCTCAGTATATACACACAGAGGTGAGGTAGATTCTCTTCAGTATATACACATAGAGGTGAGGTAGATTCTCCTCAGTATATACACACAGAGGTGAGGTAGATTCTCTTCAGTATATACACATAGAGGTGAGGTAGATTCTCCTCAGTATATACACATAGAGGTGAGGTAGATTCTCCATAGTGTATACACACAGAGGTGAGGTAGAATCTCCTCAGTATATACGCATAGAGGTGAGGTAGATTCTTCTCAGTATATATACATAGAGGTGAGGTAGATTCTCCTCAGTATATACACACAGAGGTGAGGTAGATTCTCCTCAGTATATACACATAGGGGTGAGGTAGATTCTTTTCAGTATACACACATAGAGGTGAGGTAGATTCTCTTCAGTATATACACAGAGGTGACGTAGATTCTCCTCAGTATATACACATAGAGGTGAGGTAGATTATCCTCAGTATATACACATAAGGGTGAGGTAGATTCTCCTCAGTATATACATAGAGGTGAGGTAGATTCTCCTCAGTATATATACACATAGAGGTGAGGCAGATTCTCCTCAGTATATACAAAGAAGTGAGGTAGATTCTCCTCAGTATATACACAGAGGTGAGGTAGATTCTCCGCAGTATATACACAGAGGTGAGGTAGATCCTCCTCAGCATATACACACACAGAAGTAAGGTAGATTCTCCTCAGTATATACACAGAGGTGAGGTAGATTCTCCTCAGTATATACACAGAGGTGACGTAGATTCTCCTCAGTATATATACACAGAGGTGAGGTAGATTCTCCTCTGTATATATGAGCTGGATTATGGTTTTCTCCAGCAGGTTTCGGGGTATTTTGTAGCTTCCAAATTGTATAGTGTGCACACATCATCGACCAGATCAGACACAAATGCTGGTCTAAACCGGGAGAGTCTCTACACTGTGTAGAAGCTCAGGCTTTTTATTATAACACATGATAACCGCCCTTTAATGGGCGTGCAACAGATTACATCAGTAACATATAAGATTCTCATTTGTCGGATCATATAGAATCTCCCGCCTCTCTGCCCACCCTTCCTCAAGTCTTGATTTAGCGTGGACTTTGTCCTAGCTGAAGGCATTTCTGTGTGCATGTCAACTCATTATTTAAATAGATTATGTGTGGGGGGTGGAAGGGGCTAGGAAAACACTCAGTGTTGAATACAGGTATGCATATAACACTATGACCCTTAACTCTTAGAGGCTTCTTGTGGAACTTTATGTACTCAGCTAACATTACATCACACATTTCACCATGCCATTGTCTAGCTAATACCATGATGAGATTGTGTGGCCATTTAACCTCCACTAAGTTAAAAGTCATTACAATAGCATAATACATTTGGTTTATATAAATCAATAGACATTTTATACTAACTAATCATCATGTCTATCACAATCCCCCCTTAAAATGTCTATCCTCTAACTCTCCATCTAATTTTCACAGTTCTCTGCCTGTGAGCCTATAATCGGAGCGCGTTGAAGGTTCGTTTTAGAGTCTTCAAGGGGGTGTAGGACTTGTCCACTCCTTCTGGGGATGCATCCAGCAAACTCATTGTGGGAGTAGCTTTTCCAGCATCCGTTTCACAGGTCTCTCTGACACAGGGGATAACACAGCAGACTAGAACAGAAAAGGTAATCATCAGTTCACATACAACAGCGACGCCCGTCTGTGCCAGGATCCTTTACCACCCGCTCATCCATGGCGAGTGCTGGTCCCAAAGGTTAGCTCTTTTTAGTTAGTGCTGTCAGCTTCTTAATGGCAACTGCGTCTTTACCTGCGGGTCACGTGTCGTCTGGGATGTAGGTACAACAAGTCTCCCCTATCATCTTACAGACACTCCCCTTTTTAGCTAAAGTCATATCTAAGGCCATTCTATTTTGAAAAGTCATAGTCGAGGCAGGTCCTAATTGGTCAGCTAGTCCCTGTAAGGCGTCGCTAGTATAATTTATAAACCGCTGCTAATTATAATAAACATAATTAATCCAGTCAACGTTTATTTACCATAAGGATCAGGAAAATGGACTCGAATCCAGTTTTAACTTGGCCTCTATTTTTTTAAAACTCGTCAGGTACCCCCCTTGGCTATCCTATGACGTCAATGTACACGTGTAGATCAAAACTACCACCAGGGGTCTCTCTTCTCGCTCTAGTATAATATTACAATACTAGTAGTGTGCACAGGTACACACGGCCTGGGACTCCCTAATCTTCACCCACACCAATGTCCCTCCTGGAGATAGTCCGGATGGTGGACACGTCCAGGCCGCCTGCACTGACCCTACACTACCTAGTGACAAGACTGGAAGGAACCGCCGTACCTATGCGGAAAACAAGGATAGACCAACATGACAGGATAACCACAAAACACAGACTGAGTTGGATCGAGATAAATTAACTATTGGGGGTAACCTCATTATCCTCAATGTTGTCTGACAGTATGTGGAGGAGCATAAGGGCTTTACTAAGGCACACTCCCCTGTCCAATTACCCTCCAGGCGGGTCCTCTACCTCATGTCTCCACAAAGCCAGTAAACGTCTCCTGAGGACTGGAACTGATTCTGCATCCATTCCCCTCCTATCGTACCGTAGGAGGAACAATACCCGTTGGTGAGTTCCCCAAGAATCTCCCTCCACCCTGCCTATTTGCCTGGCAGGTGTAGTTTCCAGGGTAGTCAGTAATACTCTCTCCGGTGCAAAACACTTAAGTAGTTATAGAGTATTCCTTCTTCCACTTCTCACAAGCAGTGTAATTAGCGGAAATGTTCGTGAAGAGACTAATAAACCACTCTTCAGCATCTACAGGGAGATTTAGGGGGACCATCCCCGAGTGTGGTCGGGCACTACCGCACACGCAACAGTTAGACTTGTTGCTCCTGTTAGCATTGTACCTCATCAACTCCAACCAGAGATTCTGGTCAGAGTAGCCAGTCGCTACTGTCAAGGTGTCCGCAAAAGGTAGGGTCGGCTATGATCATCATGTTCGTCAAGGTCTTTATCTTACGGCGGAGGGGGTTAATTATGGGCAAGGGACTAAGTGAAGGCTTCTATTCGGGTGCATCTACCATACCCCTTATTTTAAACTTCCCTAAGGGATCTGTCCTCCCGTACCGGTATGTCCCCAGACTGTAAGTCCCCCCCGTTCCCCGGGCTTGGATCTCCCATGGTTAGTGTAACAACCGCATTAAAACCAAGCAACATACTAAGTTCAGCCTTCCAATACCTGCTGTCCTTATTATTCTCAAGGAGGGTTATACGACTAATTAGGGATTTCCCGCTCTTATCTTTCTTATTTAAGGCACTTCGCAGTTTATAGGACCAGTCTATTCCTGTTACATCCCACTTGTCCCCAATAACGGCAGTCTTCTCCCCAGACGTTATCAGTGGCGCAAACATATTGTATTCCCCGGGTATGTAAGTCATATAACCAGCTGGACTGAGCTAAATCTGGCCTGCGGTGGGATCTTGCGCCTAGACACGGGACCACAGTACAATAGTCGAAGGAATATGCGGCTACTTGAGCATTGGACGAGTTATACCAGAAGGTAACCATACCCTCATATTCTTCCGACTAAGGATTCCAGTTGCCACCCTCCTCTCTCACTAGCCCTAACCAGAGTAATGTCTTTGGCACAACTAAGACTGGTCTCCCGGATCTGAAGCTTTCTTACAGTATGAAGCATGGATCCATGTAAGTCTTTCGGCTAGTTTCACAGCTGTGGCAGTAGTCAGAAGCACCTGGTAGGGGCCATCAAATCGGGGCTCAAGAGGGTGCTTCCTGGGGAACTTCTTGACGCACACCCAATCCCCAGGCTGCAAGATATATGTCCCAGTGTCTGCCTCTGAGTCTGGAAGAGAACACCTGTGCATAGGCTTTGGTTAGTTCCTTTAACAACGGAAATCACATACTTAGTCAACACATCAGATTGTAATTGTAACTACTGAGGATAGTAGCAACCTAGCCTTGGGGCTAGCCCAAACAATCTCGTAGGGAGATAATGCATGATCCCCCCTGGGTTCATATCTAACACTGACTAGGGCTATTGGATGACAGTCTTTCCAAAGTGGCGTCATTTTTAAGTATCTTACTTTTTAGCGTGCCACTAAGTCTCTCCACCTTTCCACTACTCTAAAGATGGTAGAGTATGTAAAAGGCCTGGGATACATCCAGAGCAGACATGACATGTTACATTCACCTGCGAAGTTTATACCTCTGTCTGATTCTGAATCACTTCTGGTACCCCATATTCACAGTTTACCTTGTTCATGAGCTTCTTTGCGGTTACCTACTTGTTTGCCTTGGTAACAGGGTCAGCCTCCAACCTGCAAAGACATCAACAACAACAAGCACGTATTCATACTTCCCAACAAGTGGGAGCTGAACGTAGTCAATTTGCAATCCCTGAAATGGGTAGAGTGGTCCCGGCAAGTGTGATGTGGCAAATTTACTTCTGCCCTGTCTCACCCATGGCATAGATCATGCTAAACTGGACAAATGATGCAGCAGCTACAGAAAACCCAGAAGTCGCCCATCTTCTTTCAAGCGTCGTCGTCATTGCTGCTTTACTAGGTGGGTCTTTCCGTCCATCAGCTGGGCCATCATGGGATACAGGAACTGTGGTGGGCAAGTGCTGTTGACTGTTCACCATACACGGTCCTGTTTCTGCTGCTCCCATATTAGTCCATTTATTCTTTCCTTCCTTGCTGGCTTGTAACTGTAAAAGTCTTTAGCATATCAAAGTCCAAATTTTTGTCAATGTCCAAAGTTTTTACCACTGACTCATGCCGTCAGTATCTTTTCTTCTTTCTTCCACGGCCACTGCCTTTGCGATGCTGTTAGCGAGGGTGTCGTCTCTCGCCTCTCCAGTGTAGGAATCGGTGCGAACTCTCAACTTTGTCAGGTAGAAGTAGGGCCTCCATGCGACTCTGTACCGCTGCACCATTCTCAATTGGTTGTCCTGCTAAGGTAAAAACTGTCTGGCCTTCCATATTGGGCCGTAATCATGAGCTATGCTAAATGCATACCAGGAGTCAGTGTAAAGGATTGCCGTCTTACCTCTCGCCACTCTACTCGCCTCAGTGAGGGCCTTCAATTCCGCTTCTTGTGCTGAGACATGCGGAGGCAGAGCTTCTGCTTCTAGGACATCTTGTTGTGTGACCACTGCATATCCGATGTGGAGTCATCAATCCTCACCCTGGTACCATCTGCAAAAAGCTCAACATATGCATTAACAACAGAGGTTCCGGTAACTGTTTGCATACCTGCAGTTTCTTACTGTATTAGTACTAAATAATTGTGCTGATGTTCTATTTCACATGGCTCGGAATCTTGTAGCACAAAATCATTTATTTATTTTTTTAAACCCAATAGCTGATCTACAACACCTAGATCATCTATGACCCAGATCACCTATGCCTCCCCCCTTTTGAACCGGAATACTCAATGGAAAAAAGAGTAATTGCGTTCAAACTAGTACAAGTTGAAAAAGGAAACCAAGAGGCACAAAAACAAGCACTTTGTAGGTCAAGGTGACATTGTATGCAGCGAAGTCTGAGCGAAAATATCCTTTAGATTTTTTTTTTTTTTCTTCAGGTCGCAATTAGCATTTTTTAACACAAGGGGGCGCAGCACAAGTAAAATTTTACGTCACCCAGTGTAATAGTATTTCAGGGAATGTCCAGCGTTTAACTTTCACTCTCCTGTCGGAATATAATTATAGCTTCAGTGTAGACTGACACTAGAATATACAAAAGCCTTAAGGAAAAACTAAAGAATACGGATGAATTAACATCCTACTCTGGGCAATTCAGTCCCTCTTTCTTCACATAAAAAGTAAAATTACTTCATCAAATTGCGTGAAAAAGTTTGCTGGGTGACTATAGGGAAATTATTCCATCTGTAGGAGCCTTCCATAACATCATCTGTCTGAGCATCCATTGGAGAAGCGGGCAGTGGAAAACAGAGCCCCTGGGAACATGAGAGAGCGTCCCCTGTCATGTATTCCCGGCCTCTGTCCCCCATGCATCAACTCCAATCTTCCATACACTATAAACCAGCTTAGTCATCTACTATGTCCCAAGCTGCATCTTCACAAAGGTTTGTTTCCCTGAACTTATCATACATCCAAAGTGGCCACATCTTGGAGTGTAACAAAGTCTGATCAAACAAACCGTACTTCAGACAATCATGAGGTTAGCACTGGATACAGTGGCATTGGGGAATATAGGCCTCCCAAGTGCAGCAAAATGGCCACCAGAGGCAGAAAGGGGCGGGGCTACAAATCTCCCAGGTGAGGCAAAATGGCTGCCGGAGGAAGGGGCGGGGCCAGGGGCGGCAGCACTTCCAGGTGAGGCAAAATGGCCGCTGGAGGAGGAAGGGGCGGGGCCAGGTCCTGTCCCGGATGGGGAGGGACCGGAAGTAACATCACACACCCTGAAAGTGAGCACATGGGGGGAAGTAAGGGCAGGGCTCACCACATTTGCTGCAGAGTCACACTATGTGGGGTTGTAAACATTGCAAGTGTGTCCGCCATTACAGGGAGGGGCTGTAGTCAACACAAAGGCATTACATTGTTCATAAGCAATACACATACCCCACTACATGCTTTCCCCTCTTGAATCTCTTAACTACGTTATACAAAAAACCTAGCTAAAACGCCTTTCTTTCTGCTGGGTTTCCTGCTCAACTTCTGAAAACTTTCTACAGTCTATCTTACCATACTCATTTCTGCTTATCTGTCCATAACCTGACATTTCTTTCTGCAACTTTTCCTGGTCCTTTCCCATTGTTCAGTAAACTCTGCTCCCTCCCCTTCAGCAACCAAATCACAAGCTCTATGACCTTTGTCCTTGCTCACTTTGCTCCCCATTCTCTAAACAACCTGCGTCTATGCCTAACCTTCTCAATCTGCTCAACTCTATTCTACCTACCAAGTCTATCCTATCCGAAGTTTCTGGACACAGTAGTGTTCCTCTTGTAAAATCTGCTTTCTTCAAATCCTTCCAATATAACCACTCAGATCACAATGCACATTAACGCTACAAAACACAAGACAAAGGGAACAGAAGGGTTAATTGGGAAATGCTTTCAGTGGCTTAACTTCAGTCCACTCTCTTATCAGCAACCCTCCCCCAATAATAAACACTGCACATTCTTTCTATAATACCGAACAGACAGGATTACTGGAGAATACCCACAACGGCTCAAGGTATTCATCTCACCCTCTACTAGTAATCCCCAACAGCACTCCCTGCACACAGTCTGGACAGGACATTTAGCTATACACAGAGGCTGACGATTATTTTCAATGACGAAAACCTCAACAATATCCTGGAGACGTCGGCCGTCACAAAGCACGGCTATAATTCCCGCGTATATACCTTTCCACATATGAGAACATAACACGCTCAATCATACAGGTGCATACGCGTATCATAAATCTTCCTAACCTCACACTAGTTACCTAGGAGTAAGTGTCTCTCTCTGGCGTGTTCCCTCAGACTTAAACAGCCAAGTCCGCCCTTCTGACACATTAACCCTCACAGAATTTGTCTCTTGGTCTTGTATACACAATCTTTAACCGTCTCAGACATAATATACCCAGCATACAAAATACCCCTTAGGCAGGATAAAACGGTGGGGTTTTTTCCGAGTAGAAAGAACTATATTACCTGCCTTTCATTGATTTATCACTCTGGATCAGAAACAGGCAGATTAGCAGTTAGAAATCAGCTCACATCAGTAGATTTTCATAAAGCAATCTTACCGTGTTCTGTAGATTTTCGGGCCCCTGAGTTCTGCGTGCTATCTGCCGATCTCTGTATTTTTCCAGAATGAAAGAAATCAAAATCTCTACTCGGCTCACCCAGAGACGCCACTGAGCTGGATTATGGTTTTCTCCAGCAGGTTTCGGGGTATTTTGTAGCTTCCAAATTGTATAGTGTGCACACATCATCGACCAGATCAGACACAAATGCTGGTCTAAACCGGGAGAGTCTCTACACTGTGTAGAGGCTCAGGCTTTTTATTATAACACATGATAACCGCCCTTTAATGGGCGTGCAACAGATTATATCAGTAACATATAAGATTCTCATTTGTCGGATCATATAGAATCTCCCGCCTCTCTGCCCACCCTTCCTCAAGTCTTGATGTAGCGTGGACTTTGTCCTAGCTGAAGGCATTTCTGTGTGCGTGTCAACTCATTATTTAAATAGATTATGTGTGGGGGGTGGAAGGGGCTAGGAAAACACTCAGTGTTGAATACAGGTATGCATATAACACTATGACCCTTAACTCTTAGAGGCTTCTTGTGCAACTTTATGTACTCAGCTAACATTACATCACACATTTCACCATGCCATTGTCTAGCTAATACCATGATGAGATTGTGTGGCCATTTAACCTCCACTAAGTTAAAAGTCATTACAATAGCATAATACATTTGGTTTATACAAATCAATAGACATTTTATAATAACTAATCATCATGTCTATCACATATACACATATAGGTGAGGTAGATTCTCTTCAGTATATACACACAGAGGTCAGTTATATTATCCTCAGTATATACACATAGAGGCGAGGTAGATTCTCTTCAGTATGTACACATAGAGGTGAGGTAGATTCTCCTCAGTATATACACATAGAGGAGCGTTAGATTCTCCTCAGTATATACACATAGAGGTGAGGCAGATTCTCCTCAGTATATACACAGAGGTGAGGTAGATTCTCAGTATATATACAAAGAGGTGAGGTAGATTCTCCTCAGTATATATACACATAGAGGTGAGGTAGATTCTCCTCTGTATATACACATAGAGGTGAGGTAGATTTTCCTCAGTATATATACACAGAGGCGAGGCAGATTCTCCTCAGTATATACATAGAGGTGACGAAGATTCTCCTCATTATATACACAGAGGTGAGGTAGATTCTCCTCAGTATATACACAGAGGTAAGGCAGATTCTCCTCAGTATATACATAGAGGTGACGTAGATTCTCCTCAGTATATACACAGAGGTGACGTAGATTCTCCTCAGTATATACACAGAGGTGACGTAGATTCTCCTCAGTATATACACAGAGGTGATGTAGATTCTCCTCAGTATATACACAGAGGTGAGGTAGGTCCTCCTCAGTATATACACACAGAGGTGAGGTAGATTTTCCTCAGTATATATACAGAGGTGAGGCAGATTCTCCTTAGTATATACATAGAGGTGACGTAGATTCTCCTCAGTATATACACAGAGGTGAAATAGATTCTCCTCAGTATATACACAGAGGTGAGGTAGGTCCTCCTCAGTATATACACACAGAGGTGAGGTAGATTTTCCTCAGTATATATACAGAGGTGAGGCAGATTCTCCTTAGTATATACATAGAGGTGACGTAGATTCTCCTCAGTATATACACAGAGGTGAAATAGATTCTCCTCAGTATATACAGATATAGGTGAGGTAGATTCTCCTCAGTATATACATAGAGGTGACGTAGATTCTCCTCAGTATATATACACATAGAGGTGAGGTAGATTCTCCTCAGTATATACACAGAGGTGAGGTAGATTCTCCTCAGTATATATACACATAGAGGTGAGGTAGATTCTCCTCAGTATATATACACAGAGGTGAGGTAGATTCTCCTCAGTATATACACAGAGGTGAGGTAGATTCTCCTCAGTATATACACAGAGGTGAGGTAGATTCTCCTCAGTATATATACACAGAGGTGAGGTAGATTCTCCTCAGTATATACACAGAGGTGAGGTAGATTCTCCTCAGTATATACACAGAGGTGGCGTAGATTCTCTTCAGTATATACTGAGGAAAAAAGCGAGAGGAAAAAAGGGAATAGTCCTTAAGAGGTTAAACTGACTGTGACATGGTTTGCTCATCCGCTCCATGTATTAGTACGCAGTACAGCAGCGGCCTCTGTTCAGCCGGGCGAGCCGCACATGCGCACATCCACCGCGGGAGCGCGCACGCAGACAGTCTCTGACGCCGGTATAACGGAGCAGCGGTCGGTCGTACTGCTCGAGGGTGCACTGTCCGCTGTACGGTAAGGGCTCGTCATGGCCTCTCTGGACGTACTAGGAGATGAGGACGACTGCGAGACCTCCGAGAGCGCCGAGGGGCGGAGAAGTGGACGGAGGAAGCGCTCCAAGGTGAGGGGGGAGATAACAAGGCCCGTCTGTCCCAGTGTGCTAGCTCCACCGCCGGCCGTGTGACTATTGCCGTGTATTTCTGCGGGGCCCTCCAGCCGCCCTGCACAGCTGCCGTAAAGTGCTCAGCATGCTGCTGTGTCGTGTACGGTAAATGCACCGTGGAGGCCCCATAGTGTTTATGGGATGAGCTATAGATGTGCTGTCCTCACCAATAACTGTGGGGTGTGCCATCTGTGCCCCCAGCCTGCTGCCCAGTGTGGCACTGACCTCCGTTCTGGCCATTGCATTCAGTAACTGCGCTGCTGTATCCATCCCGACTGTCCAGGTAACCGCTGACTGCCCGCCAGTAGCCCCCGCTGGGGACAGTCTCAGTTGTTTAGTCCTGTAAGACCCCTTTAATAGGGCTGTTGGCTTGTTTCTGTTGTGATCAGTTCCCGGCTATCATCTGGTACTTGTAGTCCCTGTAACGGGATCGGAAGCACAATGATTGATGTGGCCGGAGATTTAGGAGTAAGCCCTTACAGCCCGATCTCCTATAGGTCCCTGCCAGTCATGGTGCCCATGTAACCCATTCCTTCCCCCTCTAGGCCTGCTGGCGCTTAGGCATCAGTTGGATAAATGCAAATGAACCCATTATGCATCGCGGGGGCAGTTTACAGGGGCTCTTACTTTCTACCTTCATCATCTAAAATTATTGATGCTTTTCTAAAGTCTCTTCAGGCCTTGTTGCCCGTCATGTAGTGGTAAGTACTGGGCAGGAGGCCCTCTGGGGTTGGTAGTTCACATGTCCGGCCCTACAGACCATGGCTGGAGGGAAACTAGTACAACCCGCCCGATGGTTTGTTATGGGATTGGTTTTGTATCTGTGGCATCCGTTGTGACGCCAACCCTTTGTGCACTACTGCATCCAGCCGCGGTAGAGGAACTGGCGGTGGTATGTGAACCCACGCTAGCCTGGTGTTTATATTAGCTACATCCCATAATGAGAGGCGCTATATGATAGGCCGGCTGCACACGACCAGGTTGGATTCTTCATGTGGGAGCCCATAGCAGAATCCGACCCTGTGCCCAGCTGGCATCCATGCGTGCCTGCTTTTCTTCTTTGCCAGCTGTACTGCAGATGGTCCGCACAGCGAGCCATCGGACATGCGCAGTACAGAATATATATATATATATATCTATCGAAATCTCTGCTCTTCCGGCTTCGTCGCTAGGTGATGACATGCAATCTGCGACTTTTCCAGAATGTCATTGCGGAAGGTCTGCGGGTCAGACGGCTTCCATTAACTTCAATGGAAGCTGCCCGTGTGGGATCCACACTGGAATAGAACATGCTGTGTTCTTTGTTTTTTTTTTTCTCTTCGTGAGCAGAAAATCGCAATTTATTTCTGCTCGTGTGCAGGAAAAAGCGTTTCTCCATGGCATGCTATGGCCGGTATATGCTGCGGGATCCGGACGCGCACTCCGCATTCCACAATGCAAATCTGCCTGTGTTCAGGCGACCTTACTATGTGGCAGTCTTGGCGCTTCTAGCTAGTATGCACAGAGATAGTGAAGTTCTTTCCTCTACACTGGCCAGGAATGACTTGAGTACCCGGAGGTGTTGTCATAGTCCAAGTAGGAATAGTGCCATACTGTCATCAGATCTGGTGCTGGAAGTGTGTGTGTGTGTGTGTGTGTTGTAAGGATGGCGTGGGGGGGTTAATCTCCACTCTTGTATCCCGTAACATGTATGCAGGTAGTACAACAGTGTTGCAGTAGACCCAGAAGCACGTGGTTCATTGCCAGGGAAACCTGGCAATACGAGACCCCGACACCAGCTGCACAGTAATGGAGCCATCCAGTATAGAAAAAGACTGCAAGATGTCTGAAAACATATATAAGAAGCACTACTCCCCCTACTGTCTGCCTGAGGGATCCACTCCTGTTGTCCTGTAGGTCTTTGTCTACATGTGCAGACCATGTGACTGCTTCCACCAATCATCATGCTGAAAGACCAAAATGTCACAGTTTTGGTAAAGCACAGTCTCCTTGCTACCATATTGCAAAGTTATGGAATAGGACTCCTACTTGGTTATTGTATTACGACGCAGGAGCTGCGATGCTGGATCGCCGTGACAAAGATGAGGCGAGCAGTGTGGTGCTTATTGGTTTTTTTTTTTTTTTTTTTTCTTCCTTTAAACCGGATAATCCCTTTAAGTCCGCTTTCACGTGGCCAAGAAACTTTTGCGAGATTTATGCTTTGCGAGATGCTCAAATGCGAACCCCATTCTTTTGAATGGTATCGTATACATGAGCGATGTTTTACGTCATCACACTGTGGGGAAAGAATGGCTGCATGTCTTATCATTGGGCGTTCCTCAAACGCATTGCTCATTGATTTCAGTGGGGTCTTATAATGCATCGCACAGCTCTAGCATGCCATGCGATGCGAGGTTTTCCAATGAAATCGATGGGAAACTCTTCCGATCCTCTATCGGGCATCAAACTTGATCGGAATTTCACAGATGCGATGCGATTGCCTGAAAATCACCTCGCATCCACAGGTCAATCACACGAAGCACGATGTTAGCAGAGTTTCTTGGCTCGCCTGTTTGTGGGTAGCCTAAGGCTGGGCCATCAATGATTTAGTCCCTGAAAACCCCCTTACAGCCTCCTTCAAATGCATTTTTGAAAGTTTGTTAATAAAAGCCGTACACTCCAAAGTATTTTCTACAAGCATTTATTTTTATTTTTTTTGTGGTGGTTTTTATTTATTTATTTCGTTTTCTACAAAGAACAAATTTTGAACAATAATAATTTGTAAATGGGCCTTAACTGCCACCAGAAACCAAGACCACAAGGGACTGGGAGCGGTGTGCAGCCTGGGGGCGGTTCGTGAAGTAGTCCTCGGTCTGCTAGTGATAAGACGCCTGGTAGAGATGGTCTACAAGAAAATATTGAGAGGAATATCATTTTAGTCCTGTTTTTCTTTACAAATCTGCAATGAATGATTTATCTGGTGATCAGATGTTTTTCTTTCCTTCAGACTATTCCTGTGTGGGAGAACAAGCCCTGTGGTTCATCTCGTAGCCTTGTGAGGAAGATAGGATCTCATCTGCCCTTGAAGCCGTGTACAAGAGCGCACTTTGAGGTACTTCCGTCATCTCTAAAGGGAACCTGTCAGCTTGTTTACACTGTCCTCGTGGAGAGCAGCATTAACAGGTTCTCCAAGCCGCCCCGAACTATACTGGAGGTGGAGCAGAAGCTGCGTCTCCAACTCCTGTGTAGTGGCCGGTGTTCAGAATCGCAGGCTTGGGTCTCATTGATATCAATGGGGGCTTCACCTGTAATAACGAACGCCGTCCACTACACAGGGGTCGGAGTAGCAGCTTTCACTCTGCCCCTGTTTAGCTCCGCACTGACAGCCAACCTGCCTGAAAAAAAGCCTTTTAACTAGTGACAAACGCAGAGTTCAGCAGTTTGTCACTTATGGGCTGCCAAGTTCGTGGTTTTCGAGAACTTACAGGTTGATTTTGCAAAGTGCAGCTGGAGAAGAGGCGCGATTATTCATGAGCTGCTGCTAACCCCGCCCACTTGTCACGATTGACTGTTTTTTCAATATTACAGTGCATAGTGAGAACTGTCAATCACAGCGGGTCGGTGGGGCATTGGTGGCTCATGAGAAGCTGCCCTGAGGGCACTTTGTGAAATACAATCAGCCTTTATCAGTGCTGCAGATAGTAGCATATTTCACAAAGCTATGTTTACACCTTGATCCCCTATCCCTATGTAGCATCTGTAAAGCTGCTGCCAGACTTCCCTTAACTAATTAGTGACACCCATATGCCTTTTTACAGCAGCTACTATGGTATTAGTGTATCTTGATGCCACCAGAAGGTAGGGGTGTAACAGGGCTTACATAGTGGGACGGCCCTGTCGCACCCCTACCTCTGCATTGGCAGTTTGTGAACGTGTAGTGCCATGCCCCCGCAGCAGTGTTACTCACCAGCCGTGCGCCTCGTTGCTCTGGGGTTCAGCACGGGTCCGTTGGGTGCTGCTTGTGGTGCCGCGGAGGACTTTGGTGAGACCTCCCACTGCAGGGCTGGAGGAGCGGTGGGGAGCAGTGCCGCGGAAATAGCAATGGCGGAGCCTCCAGCGGAGCACAGGGGAGACTGCAGGTGGCCCCACTTCAGACTCCGGAACCCAGTGGTGAGCGTGGAGCATAGCGGGTGACAGAGCGGAACACTGCACATGACTGGGGACCGGAGGCGCTAAGCCACTACTGGAGTCCGCTGCAGCGTGGACAACTGGAGGCAGAGAGGAGCTGAGGAACTCTTTGAAGTGCACCGCCGAAGGCCGAGCACAGTGCTGAGACAGGGGGACATGAGCCTTTAAGAGTAGCGCTGTAGCCCGAAGTGCAGCCGGGGAAGGTGAGCATCGCAGGCTAGGGAGTGGGGAGCAGAGAGGAAGGGTGGGGGGAACTGAAACTAGGCTATCCTTCAGCTCTTGAGCCAATCGGAAGCTAGGGGTGTGAGAGGGGCATTCCTCCCGTCAAACACCTAGCTTCTGGTGGCATCAGGATGCACTAATACCAGCCTGGCATGTAGCAGAAGCCACTCACACAAGCACTTTTTACTGCGATTACCGCAGCGTTTTGAACGCCATGGTATAATGCTCCCATTGATTTCAATGGGGCCTCGCAGACATGCACTCAAATGCAGCCCTTTCTAGTGCCGTCATTTTCGATCACTGTCTGCTCTATTTTGCAATAATTAACGCACCTTATTATTCATCAGCATGTCGGAGGCAGGAACCTGTGTCCAAAAATGGCGGTAAAATCAATCAAAATCGTGGCGTTCTGCTGACGGCATGTGTGAGAGTGGCCTAACTGCTGGGATCTGAGCTAGCTCTGATAATGTGGACAGTGTGACTGCAGCATCTAAAGAGGCTGATCAAGGGAGCTCCCTGTCATCCATTGGGCCCCCACACACATGCCACAGCCAAAATTACTTATCTTCCATATCCTTCCTCATAAAAAAATGACTAAAAGGCTATCCAATAGCCACATTAACTAAAAAATCATACCATTTTAATAGCTGCAGCTTGCCCCCCAAAATAGACCCTCACACTGCTTTGTTGGTCAGGGGAAATACAATGCTATGGATCTATGAATGGGCGGTCCAAAAAAACCCAAACAATATACATGTGCTATCCTTGTAATCGTACGGCCCTCCAGAATAACCATGTCATCTATACTGCACAGTGAGCGCCATAAAAAAAAATGCAAGAATCCGTTTTTGTTGGGGTTTCCTCAAAAAAAGGAATAAGAAGCGATCAAAATGTCATGGCCTCAAAAAATGGTGTCAATGAAAACTGCAGTTCACCCCATAAAAAAGAAGCCCTGACATATTAAATATAAAATGTTAGAGCTCTTAGAGTACCTTCACATGAGGCGTAGTCACTGCAGGCATTTCACAATGGCGATCCCACTGTAATTAGGTCTATTTGACTATGATCTAATTGCGGAAATGCTGCTAAATTTAAACCCTTGTATTTCAAGGCTTGAATTCTGCAGCATAAATAGACATGCTGAGGATTCACTACAGAGTATTACTGCAATGGATATTCCGCAGTCTTTCTGTCACGTGTGATGACGTCATATGTTATTCATGCTGACCCAGGGAAAAATGGTACGATATCATGTTACAGCATTCACTTTACAGTATAAAGTAAGAACAAAATGTGATTGTTCTCAGTAAGAGAAACCAAGTAATCTTGTAGATATGATACCTTTTTAATAGCTAACAAAAATACATGATACAGCAAGCTTTTAGATCCTTTATTGATCCTTCCTCAGGCTACATTGCAACTGGTTTGGATGGGGCACATATATAATATACACATGCAGAGAGGACACCCCCTCTTGATTGTTTTGCACTCAAAACAACAAACCTTTAATCAGTCCATTGAGCTCAGGAATGTGATGTCTTATTTCTCCTTCAACCTGCACATGGAAGGAGGTGCAGCACCACCTAGTGGATGGCAACATTATTACAAGTCAAGTTGTGAATTTTTATGAAGTTTAAAACATAAAAAATGTTATTGGGAAGAGGGCATCCCTATTGACCTCCTTCAGACCTTTCATATTTTCCACTTATGCAAGAATCCCAAGCTGAAGTTCATTCCATCCTTGAGGGTATCAACATTGCCATAAATCTGTACTCTCAAATTCTTCTGTGACTCTGTGACTTCAAATTGCAAGTATACAGTTGCAATTGTACAACTCCCAACCCCCACCCCCCCAAAAAAAAGTTCTTGTTTTTAACCCTTTGCCTGCACCCAGACATTCATATTCTTCATGTTACTGATTGTTCTGCTACCTAAAACCAAAATGTCATATTCTTGGCATAGAAATACTGTTTTTTTTTTTGTAATGCATTTTATAAAGGAATAACAAATAATTTTTCCTTGCAGGCTCTCCCTGGCTCTGATCTGTATTTTAGTGATGCACCAATGGTTCCTACTCTAGCTGACATTAAGTGGATTGCTGCAGATGACGATGAAACATATGCAAGAGTTAGGTATTTATTAGCTTCATGCTGCAGTTTTGTTCAGAATTTTATTTCTTTTAAGGCTATAGGTAGGATTATGAGATTACGGTGTGACAGTACCCATGCATCATCTACAGTGGACAGTCCATTCATTTCAATAGGATCTGTGTAATGCTTTATTTCTCTAGCAGTCATACTAGTGGGAAATGGAACACTTACTCCCCATGGCCATGGTCAAAATTGAATTGTGGAATCCGCAGTTCAATATGCCCATAGACATTCATTGGACATCCGCAGGTAATTAAATGCCTGTGGATGTCTTCTCCCCCCCCCCCTCGGTGTGCGCAGCATGCTCCCTTTTCTGCACAAACTGCTTCCATTAAAGTCAATGGAAGCCGTCCGATCCGCGACACAGACAAAGCTGCCGCTGCGTCTGTACCCTGGATCCGTCGACAAGCAGGAGATTTAAAATAAAAAACGTACAGAGAGGTTTAACTACACACTGTGGTCAGGACATGGCTTTTGCTTTTGCTGAGATTTTCCAGAAATTGCAGCATGATGACGTGGATTTGTGTCCGATTTTAATGCAAATCTAAGCTCAAATGCGTGCGTTTTGACACAGCTTTCCCTTAAAACCTGCATGGTTATTTTTCTGACGTGAATTTCCTGTGTGAATATGGCCCTAATGTATCAGACCTATATCTTCTAACAAGCTGTGCACCTGTCATTTGGACATGATCCAAGGCAGATTTTTTTTTTTTTTTTTGGTTCAAAGGTACTTTATTGGACAGCCATAAACACTTGAAAAATAAACATGTACAATACAGATTGAGAAGGTAAACCAATAAATCTGAGTTCACACAGTCAGGGCCCAAAATGGGCCAGGGGAAGGTTAGAAGAAATCACAGCTGATGACTTTTGTATGAAGTATATACTGTTGCGTTAAGGAACAAACTACCCTAGCACGCCAGGGGACCGAAAATAGGAGGGAGAGGACAGAAGAGAAGGGGAGAAACAAGTGAGGCAGGGGTAGGGGATTACTGTGCGGCTCTGTCTTTTCTTCACT
The DNA here is from genome assembly GCF_035609145.1 of Eleutherodactylus coqui. Classification (NCBI taxonomy): domain Eukaryota; kingdom Metazoa; phylum Chordata; class Amphibia; order Anura; family Eleutherodactylidae; genus Eleutherodactylus; species Eleutherodactylus coqui. The sequence goes on along the minus strand of NC_089837.1, from coordinate 323,085,913 downwards.
CAAAATAGCGTGATCACTATAGGCGGTGTAAGCCCACACTGATCCAACTACAAAATCTCTGTGGGGTTTGAATAAAAACCAAGATTGCTAAATGGCATAGAAACTTGAGTATAACTTTTCTTCATCAGCTCTCCTTTCCTCCCATCTCATGAGGGTGTTCATAGATTCCACTAATGTCACCCTGGAGGGAGCAGTTGTGGTGCACCACAGCCTGGGAATGATCTGTCTGGCCTCCAGAACAAAGTGGAACAACCCTTTCTTTGTTTTTGAAATGGGTCCCGAGAACATCGACAAGAGGCCCATTTCTGGAGTTAAGGCAATAGACAGACCACATGCAAAATTGTAGAGGGACATATCATCTCGTCAAAGGCTGACCACCGGAGGACATCATATTGCCCATCTCAGTGGAGCATCTCCAACATAAGGGAGAGAGCTTTTTCTACATTTTATGCAGTTTCCCTGGGGTTCTGTACCATTGGGTTAAGATCTTATAATTAAGCCACTGCCATCTTTTGTGATAGGAGAAAGGCCTTATGCCAAAGCTCCATAGAAAAGCTTCTGTCCAACTCTTATCTCCCATGCGTCTACATGAGTGGGCTTTTTTGGGGTGTTCTATTTAATTGGACCATCAGTGGATGGATGTCCCATCTTACTCCCTCTGCATTAAACATTTGGTGCTGTCTGCTTCCATTTTGGATGTGCACTCCAATCTGTCCAGGGCTCCTTATTTTAGCCCAGATTCTACATGACCTAGTACGTTTTGGAGGCCATAGTCACAAGTACTGGTGAGACAAAGCTTTGGGGTACTGCCTGATGAAGTCGCCTTGTCGCTGGCAGATGGGCTCTCAAATTTGCTCAAAATGTGCGGTACAAACTTAATTTATATACTCAGTACACCAAGCAGGAATGCAATACAAATTAATGTATTCAGTGTTGTCTTACTTCACGGCACATCTAGTGTGCTGTTACACCAGTAATGGCTGTAGTCTGTCATGGCAGTCAGGAGCCTAGCATGGCTATATGCCAAAGGCACGGTCTAATAGCTTATTTGTCACTCTGGTTTTATAATGCTTTGCTGTAATAAGTCACTTAGTGAAGTTCCCTAGTAGGTCTTAAACTCTTAACAATTCATTCTTATTTATAACAGTAAGTACACATAGGTGGTGTCGCTGCCACCAGAACAGCCCACAGAATGCAGTCCACAAATAAAACTGCATAGTAAATGATCTTGAACCGGTTTTGGCCCAGTTTTTCAAACCTGACCTGTTTCACTTTATGTGGTAATAACTCTGGAATGCTATTACTTATTCAAGGGATTCTGAGATTGATTGTTTTTGTGACACATTTACTTTATATCCATGGTATATCTTTCATTGGCATGTTTTGTGTTTTATTTATAAAAAAAATTGAGTTTTCGAGAATTTTTGAAAGTTATCATTTTTCAAATTTTCACAATTTTTCTACTTGTACTACAGGGTTATGCAACATAAAATGGTTAATAAATAACATTTACCATATGTTGGCATCGTTTTTTTAACTTTCCTTTTTATGTGATGAGCTGCCTGATGTGAGAAGGAAGGGGAGTGCCCAGCAGTGCTTTGTCACTGTGACTGGCCATCACAGACATCACATGCCTGGACACTTGGTCTCCAGGCAAAGCTCTATGATCTGAGCTGTCATTGGATGATTACAGAGCATCTGCACACTGGAAGGGCTCTAGGGGGGTTCTCTGCAAGCGGGTTTTAAAACTTCCCTGCAGAGATGGATAAGGTCTGCCTAAACATTTATAGTCTTTGGATGGTCCTGAAGTGGTTAAAGAGGGGGCAGGGGGCAAAATGACTTGCTGTTTTAGCGTTTGCTAGAAAGCCAGAGGGTCCGCCTCTTAGTACCCCTTCCAATCAGCTGTTTGGGGCTTTTCAAGTGCCGCAGTCTTGTCAGTGTTTACATGGTCCAGGACAGTTCGTACTCTGTATGCCATATGTTTCATAGCATCTGTAAGTATTGTTGGCCCGTTGATAATCTCATAGCATGGTGCATTGCACTACAAAATCCCAGCATTCCCCACAGAATGTGTAAAACTTTTATTATAGACCATGCATTTTCATAAATGCCGCATGTACAGCAATTTCTGCAAGCGCATCTGAAAAATGTGTCCTAAAGTAATGTGTCTCTATCCGGCCCCTGTGCTGTATGACCTGCAGCTGGGAGAAGCAGTCTGGGATTCTAGGTGGGCTTTATATTTTTGCCACGAGCTGTGATGCCAGTTTGTCTACTACAATCATCTTAGCCGGGTGGCATCTCCTGGTACCAGTCACTCAAATTTTTAGTATTAGTGGGGTTTTTTTGTTTTTTTTTAAACTGAAAGTTGCCCATAAGATTGAAACCAGATGAGATTTTATTTTCAGATCATATCGCCCAGCCCCAGTTCACATAAATGAAATCTGCTATATGTGCGCAGGTTGCTGCAGTAGGCATTCTAGCTGTTTCAGCAGCTTTTCATAACTGTGCAAACTCCCAGATACACGTTGCAGTGCGGTCATTTGTTTACTGCGCTTGTAGTAGTTATTTAATGCTGTAGCTACTGCTTACATTTAGAGAGAGGTTCCATTGTAATAAATTATGCAGAATGCAATAAGAAATGATGGCCTACCAGCTCTATTAGCTCTCTTGCCTTGGTTGATGTCTTGAATTAGAGGTATTGCTTAGTTATATGTGACGTATTGTTTGTTTCTCTTTATTAGGAGTGACTCAAGACCACTGAAGCATAAGTGGAGGCCAAGTCCTCTCTTAGTCATGCAGAGAAATTCATCTGTCCCCAACTTGAAGATGAAAGAAGAGAAAATGTTTTGTTTAAAGAAATCAAACGTATCTTTAAACAGGTCTACAGATCTACAAGATGAACTAAGTCTCCTCAGAAGCCAGATTGCTAGAATAGTTGCTGGAGACACAGGTACTGCACAAACATTAATAGCTTTGGCGCCTAATCAACAATTCTAACTGTTCCCCCTCCTTTAAGACCCGGCTCTCACAAACTTATTTAAATTGCGTATTACGCGCATATGATACATGGTAATTCGCAGGCAATCAAATGCATTGACTTATTCTGTTTTGCTCACACTTGCATGTATGCATTGTGTATTAAGCAAGTGCCATAAAACAATGCAGCATGTTCTATGTTGCCGCGAAAAAGCCCATTGTTTATTGGTGTGTAATCAATGCTGTCCATAGAGAAGAATGTGTGATTCCAGCCTTAAGCCCCATTTATATGCAACGATTATCGCTCAAAATTCAATCAAACGATGGCTTTTGAGTGATAATTGTTGCTTGTAAATGCTTCCATCTTTCGCTCTTCAGCTAAACAATGATTTTTAGGTGAGCGTTTTGGGTTCAGCTGGAGAGAGATAGCAGGGACCGCAGGCTGTGTTCTCCACAGGAGCAGCTGATTAAATTGTATTCAGCTGACAGCCCAAGGCTGCCCTTGCGAAAGACAATGCGGCTGAGTGCAAAGTGCAGACCACATGCTGGGATTTGCAAACAGCTGCTGGAGGCCCATTCACATGCAAATCTAGCTGATAAAGTGCTAATGAGCATTAGTGCCCATTAGTAGTTTATGCAAAATCCTTTAAAAGATTGTCGTTGCGTTTAAATGAGCCTTAAGTCTGCTGTTGAACAAATGTAAAAGTGATAGCTATTAATTAAAGGGATTGTGCAATAATGAACATTTATCATCTATCCACAGGATAAAACAGGGGTCCCTCATCCTCCCATTAGTTCTTGCTGCATGACAGCAGTTAAGAAGAATTTGTATAGAGCAGCAGCTGAATGTGTCTCGCTGCTTCATTCACTGTCTTAAGGAATTAAAGTGGTTGTCCAGGGTTAGAAAAACATGGCTGCTTTCTTCCTAACACCACGCCACCCTTGTTTGTGGGTTGTCCCTGATATTACAGCTCAGCTCCACAAAATCTTAGCTCCTCTTTTCCAAATTCTAGTATAGGAAAACTATACAATGTAGCGTTTTACCACTCGCAGAGTGACAATAATATGGCAGTTTAATAAGGTGGCAATATTTCTATGCTGTAGAAATCATGCTTCTAGCACTAGATACATTGATGTTGTATTTATATATGGTATTCCTAATGCCCAGAATGAGGTGTGCTGCAAAACTCCAGCAATTTACTTTTGGAAACGGACACTTTACTTGTAACCTTGTTCTTTCAGCTTCTCCGTGTTCAACAGATTCTTTGACAGCAAATGTGGACACAAATGCCTCCTTTCCGGACTTTGCTCCTACTTTCCAGTCAATGACGTCATTTGTAATCAGTGACATTACTGAAGAGGATGAGTTGGATGTGTCTGAATACTCAACTGCTTCTTTAATGGAATCTTCCTTCAGCCACCAAAAACAGTTGGAAGCCAGCATGTCGGATGATGAAGACTCACTCTGCCTCTCAAAGTCCAATAGCTTTGCAGATATGATGGGCATATTGAAGGATATCCACAAGATGAAAGTGAACCGAGATTGGTAATATGGATTTCTACTTCATTCTATTCCCTTTCATTATCTCTATAGTTGTACAATTTTGAAGGGTTTGTACCATTTTTAATTTGATGTGCTTTTCCTCTCTAGGTCCAATAGAAACCAGGGCTTACACAAAGAGGAGGATCCTATAAATCTCATTTCAGAGGTCCTGAGACAAAAGTTTGCACTAGGCGATCAAGATGATAAAAAGAACGTTTAACCAAGTCCATCTAACTTATATTCTTCATGTAGTAAAATTCTGTAAAGGTTACTTATTTTGTAATATAAAGGACATGGGAGTTCAGCACACTATTTTGAGCTTTTACTTTACAACACCTTGAAGCAAAATCCCTTTCCATTGGGTGCGGTCAACTATCATACAGTGTGAATGGCTGCATAATGCAAGAGACTTATAGGATTCACCTGTTAAGTAATGGCAATTGTGAAGGTAAACTATAGCCTTGCATTAACTGCTACATTTTATATGGCGTTATTAAGATATAATTTTATGTTTTGCACCCTTTAAGAACGCTACCACTTGTCATTTCCTTTAAGACTTGTTGGTCAGATAATACTAAATTCTATTTACATGGTAAAGCTGCAAATAGACAAAACATATGGCCCTTTTACAGCGGGAGCACGGCAATTTGAACGAATCATCCCGTGTAAATCCATGTAGCGACTGAATGAAAATTGTTTCGTTTTCTGCATGTGGAAACTGAACAACGAGCCGCTCAGTGTAAACAGCAGTTGCTCACTTCTGAACGACTGCTTACTGTGAATGGAGGAGGGCGGGGGGAGATGCTCCCTGCCCACTCCACCTTCATGTCAACAGCGCTGTGAGCAATGCTCGCTCCTGTGTAACTGCACAGTAGCAAGCATCACTGGGTCACGCTCTCGGGCATCATATTCCCGTGTAAATGGACCATTAGACGGTGTAGAAGTGGTTTATTAACTTGGAACACTGGAACTGAATGTCACTGAGTTTTTGTATGTTGTACACTGCCTCATGCTGGTATGTCCTGCCTTGTGGGTTATTTTACTACCGATATGTTGCTGCCTACTTTGTGTAGGCAATCTAATCAGAGAAAATTGGATCAAAATGACTTCATATCACAGAAAAAAAGCATAATGTTGGCAATGATAATTGTGATTTTCTTTTTTTTTAAGATTTCGAAAATAGTCAGTGTCCAATAGTCTAGAGCTTCACAGGTTACCACTGACGTAGTCTGTATGGCAGATGGTTTTACTTTTGTTTGGCTGCGTTTCCTTGCTCGTAAATTACACAGGTACAAATTGAGACAGGGTGCTACATTCTCATGGCATGAGTGATTTTTGCATGATTCATGGATTTGCCATACCATTGGATAAAACGGGTGTATCAATTTGCCTATTTTTCACTCCTCTGCTCCCTTATACTACACATTGATCCAATCCTTCCTTGGAATAGATTTTGCAGTACTTGTGAAGGAGGAGGCTGTTACATGTTTCCATAAAACAGTGGGTGTTGCTGTTTGTAACTGGAAAACTGGCAAGTTGTCAAAGTTGCACCTGCAGTGTTGAACTAGGAGGGTACATGGGACGTAGCGGAAATGCTGTGGATTTTCCGTGACAAAATCCGCAGCATTTCTGTATCAAAAACTGGGACAAAATCTGCACTCTAAATCGTCTGCGGATCAACAGCTGATTTCATCCTGACGCTCCTCTGACATCACAATCAGCAGCCCCTCACTGCAGCACACTGAGCAGCCCTAACTTCCCTCACCTGGCAACCACTACTAAGCACCGCAGTCGCCAGTCAAGTGATGCCTAAGTGGGCGCATTACCTGATTGGCGGCCGTGGCACTTGGTAGCAGTTACCGGGCGAGGGATGCAGTGAGGGGCTGCTGATTGCAAGGTGAGGGTAGCGGATCTGCAGATTATTTCAAGTCTCTGCTTTTGATGCAGAGATGCTGTGGACTTCTGCACAAAATAATTTGTAGCATTTCCACTGTGTGTGAAAATACCTGTAAGGTGATATATTATTAAACGAGAATTTAGACTAGACTTTACTTCGTGATCCCGTGTGTGTGTGTTTTATATAGAAATAAGGAAGATGGAACAATACCTTTGCAGCGCCACCTATTGGATGGCAGCATTCCTTCAAATCAATGCTTGACCCTTTATACAGGTCTGTAGAGCAATGATTGGGAATTGAAAACCAAGCCAGAATCCATACACAGACAGCTGTTTTGGGGTCTTGCCCCTCTTCAGTGTGCAGTAGGATCCTGGCTTGACTAGTGAGATGCCTGTGACGTGGGTCAGCAGGGGTATCATCTCTCCTTAGGGAGAGCATGAATAAGGTGCGTGAGGAGACTTATAAGGCCATCCATGCTCTTCTGGGTGATATGCAAATAAGGAAGATTGTCTATATAGTAATAGTTAAGTATTGAACCCATCAAGAGATAAGAATAGATTACATCTTTAATTGAAGTCTCGTTTGACTTGAGGGATAGGGAAAAAAAGTGCTGATGTACAAGGCTGAAATATCTGCACCGAGTCTTCAACGGAGTCTGTATGTGCATAGATATCCTTCCTTTGTAGCAATGCTTCTAGAGGAGAATACCTCATTTTATTGCGGCATCCAGTGGAACACTCGTCCTTCCTCGGTCTGCCGCATAACAGCTCCTGCAGCTGGTCTGTGTGTACAGTAGAAACAGATGACAGCTGCAGTGTCGCCGTTCGTTTTGTTGGCATCGGCGCTTACATCCTGGGCACCCTGATGCCAGGAGTTTGACGGGGTGATGCTGTAGTGGTCACCTGACTTTCACTGTAAACACGGAAGAGCTGCAGGAGCTGTTGCACTGCTTACTGGGGGGGGGGGGGGGGGGGGGGGGGGGGGGGGAGAAGAGAGGAGAGTATTGCGGTTTGTTTTGTTATAGGTCATGGGCAACTCTTTGAAGGGGTTGTCCCACTTTAAAAAAAAAAAAAAAAAAAAATTTAAAGAACATTACTTGGTTAGGCTTTATAATACAAATGGATGATCTGCTTCTATCTCTTGCCCTTCCCCCAGGGTGATATTTGTATTAACGAAATAATCCATTGTCAGACACTTAGTCTGGGCATGGTCAGAAATGATACATATAGGGCTTATACGACAAAATTGCATTAGAACGCCCAAGTGGATGCAGATCTACTGCTGGCTATACAACCAATGTTGTCATTCCAGTGTAGCAAAAGGTTGTGTGAGGTCAGAAAAATATGTCTGCTGTTTTTTCTAGAAATACTGCCATTCTTGTCCAGGGCTCTGTTTCAGCACAGATCCATTCAAGTGGATGCGGTAAATTCTAGTACCATACAATCCTTGGGTTTGAGGGGTGGCGGGGAAGCAACCACCGATGTAAAGCATACAATAGTACTTTACAGGTAACAAGTAGTGCGCAATTTGCCCCCCCCCCCCCCCCCCCCCCCACTGGCGTTCAAATTATTCTGTATCATTTGCTCAATATGCAGATTAAAGCTGTATTAAACTTTCATAGTGTATAACGATAAGCAGATTGAATCCACAATACTGAGCCAGACAAGTCTACCATACCCAGGCGACAATTTGTGCGCTTTCCTGCTTGGTTTCTATAAGGGCTCCCTCACACGGGTGTATTGTCACTTATGTATTCCATGTGTATTTTTCATGCATGTAACATGCATACTTGTTGCACATCTTCTATCCCCATAGCCTATATTGCTGCGTATTACACACCAAAATAGGACATGCTATGTTCCCCCCCCCCACACACACACGTGTAAAAAAGACTGTTTCATAGAGGTGATAAGATCACGTGATGTGAAAGCGCAGAATTATAAACCCCATGCTCTTCAATGATTTACTTCACATTTGTGATGTGTGAAAAATCCTGGCATGTCCTATCTTTCTGTGTTTTTGCCCAGGTTTCCCTATGGATGTGTTTTTTTAACACCAGAGGCTTTATTGTCTTGTGAAAAAGTCGCAAGCATCAGCTTTTTTCTTTTTTTTTTTTTTTTTTAAAGATTTGAGAAAAAGCAACGCTGACGCTCAGATACCTCATGAGCAAAATTACCTTATTGCCGCTATTTTCTCACGGCAATAATGCGATCGCCCATGTGAAGCTGGCCCAAGTGCTACATTTGCACCACAGAATATTAATGTAGGTGGGGGAGTCTCTGTACTTCCATTCAAGTTGCAGAGGAGCTTACAACTGACCGTTTCTATTCATGCACACGGTGGTGGTGTTTCTATTTTGCTCTCTTTTTGGTGTGTTTCATTACATGCAGCTATCTAAACGTGTTCTCAGAAAATGTCTGTCTTTTTATGCTACTACGGAGTGTCAGTCTGTCATTGAGTGCCATAGATACATGTGCCCCTATGTCTTTTAATACGTGCAATGCTGGAAGTAGCATGGATAGTGAAGAAATGGGCTGCTACCTGATCATCCAGCATGGCTTTTATGAAGTCTGGTTATTTGCTAAGATCACAGGACGATCTGCTGCATAGCATAAAGTATACTTTGAAATAAACAACTTTTAAAATCAATGTGTTTTGAGTGACATGACTTGAGGATCTCTACTCTGAAGTTACTTGTTTGGTTTGGACAAAATCTTTTCAGATTATCGTTCCCACACAAAGGAGAGATTAAACCCCCTTCCCCAGTAGCCAGTTTTGTCCTTCCTTGACCAAGCCCCGTTTCTCTGTTACATCTCAATTTAATAAGTGGTAATAACTTTTGGAATGCTCTTACTTGTGCAAGTGATTCTGAGGTTTTGGGGTTTTTTAAAAAATTTTTTTTACACATATTGACAAACTTTGGGGTTTTTTTTTGGGGGGGGGGGGTATTTATGAAAAATACTCTGCAAATTTTTCAAAACTTTCTGTAAATGTCATCTTCAAACCTTTAGTTTTTCTGTTTGTAAGATAATCATACCATGCCAAATGGCTACTATATTTACCACATGTGCACTGTATGTTGGTACCTCTTTAAAAGTTTTTTTTTGTTTGTTTTTTTTTAAATTACACTTTGATAGGCTAAATTTTGGGCTGCTTTCATACCTGCGTTGGGGCTCAGTTCAGTATTTTCATCTCTCTGTTTCATTGATTTTAATGCAGTTTGGGGGGAAAAAAGACAAATTAAATGAACTTCTGCTTGCTTCCATTCCGTAAGGTTTTTGAAGCCTTTCCATTTGCTTTCCCTTTTTGAAACCCCCTTTAAAATAAATGAAGAAAAAACGGAAACCCTGAACTGAGCTTTAATACAGGTGTGAAAGCAGTCAAAAAGTGTGAATTTTTTGAGAGGAACCTTTAAGGCCAATTAAAAAACTTGCAGCTTTAGAGGCCTATATATTAGAAAACTCCATTTAAAAGTGCACACAAAGTGTTAAAAACTTGATCTACAAATTCGGTAAACTGTTTAGGTGTTTACCTGGAACTAAAACGAAGTGGAGGATAATTTCCAAAAATGCTGTTTTAAATTTTTTTTTTTTTCTTCTGTAACGCAACAGGAGTTATCAGATAAACAAAACTGCAGTTTTTCCAAACCTCCTACAATTGGCCCTAATATATATATTTTTTTACTTTTGAGAAATAAAACATTAAATTATATTACTCAGTGACAAACCAGATTATAACCAAGTTCAAATTAACAAATCGTAATCTGTAATTCCTATATGATGAAGTTTCTTGAGTTTGGGATTTTCATCCCTGTACCTCTGAAGTTACCTAGAAGGGTTGAAGAGCTAATTTGGTCCACTAAATGCTGAAATGCGTTTTGCGTGTGGATTGTGGTTGATAAGCCACACCAAATTTCCCAGGTTTTATAGAATTTATGTGGGCACTTAGTGTCCAAAAAAAATTTCTATTTTTATATGGGAAAATAGAATTGACTAGATTACGCAATTGAGGAAGCATCAAGGGTCTCCTATCCATCCAGTGAAATGCTACAGTCTTACGGCCCAGAAACGGCACCTCACTAAGAAACTAGAATATCAACTTGCCACTGCTCTTCAGTATACCCAAGTAAACATTCAGCAGCATTTGGTGGAAGTGGAACCCCCAATAGTTGCCCCCAGAAATTTGCTCAACTGAAGGAGAGTAGAAGTCATATTTACAGAGACTGTAGCGACCAAAGAACTATTCTCCAAACTCAAATCTTTTGGAGCACCGCAAGTGGATAAGGACACTCAACTGAGTCAAATACCTTGGCAGCATCGAGGGAAGCTAAAGCCCAATCAAATTGCCACCTCCAGCCGTGACTACCTGCGCTCTTTGCATATTATCTAAGGTGGATTTTCCTGGTATAAATCCGGATTGATCCAGGTAAACAATGACCTGTATTGCTAAGTTTAAGTGGAGTGCCAGAAGTGTTTATATAATCTAGGTTGAGTAAGGAAATGGGCCTATATGATCCCCAATCCTATGGGCCTTCATCAGGCATAAGTATTATGTTTGCCTCCATAAAAGAATCCAGGGGGCATTCCCTATTAAGGGCACCATTATATAGCAGAAGCAGCCGCGGGACCAATAGTTTCCTATACTGTATGTATACCTCAAGAGGGAGGCTGTTGGGTCTGGATGAAGAAATACTGCGGAATTTGCAGTGGAAATGTCCGCTGGCAATGTTCTGTAGCATTTCCACCATGTAAACATACTGTAAGAGTGCCCTCAGTAGTAATAGTGTCCCTAATATCCCCAGGAATACTGACCCCTATAGTAGCTGCAGGAGTAAGTGTCCCCTATTTTGGTCCCAGTAGTAACAGTGGCCTCTGTACTAATACTATTAGGGCTGATTAATGTCCTCTATATAGACCCCAGTAGTAACAGTGACCACACACAGTAGCCCCAGTCGTAATAGCGTCCCCACCTCTGACACCGATATAATTACCTCTTCCTTGTAGGCTAAGTGCCGCTCCTTCTCGTCCCCATGCTGCAGTGGATGCCTCCTGCCTTCTTTCCTCAAGCAGAACCAAGGAGGAAAGGTCAGGGGAGGAGGATCCGGGGTGCACACACTGACGTCAGACTGTACACCAGGATCAGCGCCGCTGAGTGATTACTGGCCGGGGAGCCATTGGTGCACGTGCCAGCAGCCAGGGCTCTGAGTGTCCCTTCTGGCATATGTGCCAGGTTTGCCAGCACGGATATATGCCAATAATTTGCTAGACTGATTGTCTAATTCAAAGAATGCCTGCTGAAGAGCAGGCAGCGCTGAGCCTTCTCTCTCGGGCACATGAGCTAATCTCTCCTCCTTTGCAACCATCTCCTCTTATTGGTCTCAGTAACAAATGCTCTCTCCATGGACCTACACAGCTCCGCCAGCTCTTCTCTCACTGTAGCATTTTTAATAAACGATATGGATGATCTAATGGCATTCTCTGAGGTATGCTTTAAATGCATCTCACAGCAAGATGCAGTCAGATCTGCTCATTTGCCTCAAACTAGACTTGAATCTGGTCTCCGATACAATCTGTGGAACTGAATAATGAGAGCCAGAACATACTCTCCATCAGTGGGGGTGGAGCAGGTGATCTTAAAGCTTGCCAAATCCAGAAGTGATCAGAAACTCCTCTTGGAAGATGCATTATGGAGCTAACCTTGGAAAATAACCTTCCTTCTATCATTTACGGGGCTGACCAATGATTGCATCACCTGGGCTCTGAATGTCTTGAAGCGTAGGCAGCGACTAAAGGAATGGTATTTAACAAGGAGAAATGCAAATTTCTACATCTGGGCAAGAAAAAGGGAAAAAAAACACATACAGAATGGGAGTAATTGGGCCAAGCAGCACATGTGAAAAAGACTTGGGTATTAGAAGAAGCATAGACTCTAGATCACACCAGGTCATTATTCCCCCTCTTCTCTTCCTTAGTCAGACATCATCTGGCATACTGTGTCCAGTTATGGGCACCCCACTCTAAAAAATACATCGACAAACTGGAGCAAGTTCAGAGAAGAGCTACCAAGATGGTGAGCAGTCTACAAATTATGTCCTATGAGGAACGGTTAAAGGATCTGGGAATGTTTAGCTTGCAAAAAAGAAGGCTGAGAGGAGACTTAATAGCTGTCTACAAATATCTGAAGCACTATCACAGTGCAGAGGGATCAGCCCTGGTCTCATTTGTACAAGGAAATACCAGAAGCAATGGGATAAAAAAAAAAGGGAGGAGACACAAATAAGATATTAGAAAAAAGCTTTCTGACAGTGAGGGTGATCAATAAGTGGAACAGGTTACCATGGGAGGTGGTGAGTTCTTCAACGGAAGTCTTCAAACAGAGGTTGGACAGACAACTGTCTGGGATGATTTAGTGAATCCTGTATTGAGCTTGGGGGTTGGACCCGATGACCCTGGAGGTCCCTTCCAACTCTACCATTTTAGGACTCTATGAGATGTTACAGCTTCTTGGTGCGTTGTCTGGTAAGCAGCCATTCCTCTGCCTCTGCTGGAGTCATGAAGAACTGTGTGTAGTCGTTATCCACCACTCTTAGCCGGTGGCCCTAGTTTTTAACATTACTCAAACACAGGTCTCAGAAATGGGGTACCGTATAGATTTTAGGGTCTACCTTTTTACTGGGCCAGTTTTTCCATTTATATCGCTTTGTTTTTTTGCAGTATAAGCTGACTTTTTCATTTGTTACCATTTTGTAGTGCAGACAAAATATAAGTATATATTCTCTTTGTCAATAAAATGTAAACACCTAGAAGAAGTTGTCTACTTGTGTGCAGTGGACCTCTTTTTCCTCCTGTGTAGAGCATGTTGCCCACTAGATGCCCCTACAACGCAGTCAAAGAGATTTTGCCCAATTAAGAGGAGTTTGAGAGGGGGCTCGTTACTGGAATATGAGAAGCTGGATGGTCGTAGCAACCAATTACCCACCACCTGGGCCGTTCTGACCAGCCTGTTAGACTTCCTACCCACAGATGAGCACGATGTATCGGTGGATGCGAGGCGGTTTTCTGTTAAAAAAAAAAAAAACAAAACAAAATGCCTTCCATCCCTTTCAATGGGAAACCTCGCATCACACACGTGTGCACAAAACAGTGTTTTCTTGTCATATTGAAAACAATGGGCAATGCGTTCTGAAGAAACCCCCAAGGACATTCCGTTGAAAAGAAAGCAGCCTTAGGAAATGTTGGGACCAGTGGATGTGTGAGAAAGGCATACAAGGCAACTGGGCTCAGGCTGTCCTTGACAGACCACCCATAGAGAGGATCGTCTAATCAACCGCCAAGCATGAGCAGGTCCAAATGTTTCACTGTCCACATCCAGAGACAGGTGACACCATAATTACAGACCCCTGTGTCTTATCAGAAATCATTTCCAGGCACTTGGTTGAAGGACATTTGGTGTCACAGCACCCATTATGTGTACTGCCTTTGACACCCACCAACCATCGTCTCCATTTACAGTGCTCTTGTGAATGACTGAACTGGACTACTAGGGAGTGGGGAACTAGGGGTGAGCACCACTGTGCAGCAGCCACTGCTGGTGTGATGGTCTGGGGGGGGCCATCACATACGACAGTCGGTCACCCCTAATAGTGTTACGAGAGACAATGACAGCTCAGTGATATGTTCAGGACATCCTACAGCCACATGTGTTCCTCTCATGGCTTCTAAGAGGCATTTTCCAGCAGGATAATGCTTGGCACACATTAAAGGGTGTCACAGGAATACCTCCACAACATTGCTACACTTCTGTGGCTGCCAGATTTATCACCAATAGAAAATATATGGGACCATATGAGATGCTAACTTCAACAGTCGACAACTTTGCACAATCGAGAGGCTTAGTTACAGTAAATGTGGAGTGATATGCCGCAATATACCATATGGAACCTGTATGCCTCCATGCCCACTCGTATCACATTTTACATCCAAGCTAGAGGCCGTATAACAGGGTATTAGACCCTCCATGCCCGCCCATATCACATCTTGTATCCAAGCTAGAGGTGGTACAACAGGGTACTAGAGCCTCCATGGCCACCCGTATCACATCTTACATCCAAGTTAGAGGTAGTACAACAGGGTACTAGAGAAAAACATGGTATGATACCCTTTTCTTTCCCACAAAAACAAAAAGGGACACAAGCGTAAGTGAGGTCAAACATAGCCAATAGTATGCCCTTTTGAACTACATTTCACAAATTATCAGTGAATTATTATTGTCAGTAGGTACTTCAAGAAATGTGCTTTATTACTCTTTGTATTAAAGTAAGAGCTTATTGAATGGCAGAGGTGTAACTTGAAGCTTCTGGGCCCCAATGCAAAATATGTAACAGGGCCCCCAACTATAATGCTTTATTCATAGTACTGGGCTCCCTATATGGAAAAGACAAGCCTTATGGCCCCCTAAGGCTCGTGGGCCTCCCCTGTATCCCCTATAGTTACGTCTCTGTTGGATGGGTAAAGTCCTATTGTGGACAGCCTTTATATGACGCTGTGTGCCAGCATGCGCTTCACGCTACTACTCTGCGCATGCTCAGGTGATGTTAGCATGCTCTCTGATATTCTGTTGCTGGGAGGTGAGACCGATCGCATGACTGTAAAGTGGTGGCACTCTGTAAGTTCAATAACTGAACAAGTTCCTTGCAGGCATATGATTGGTAGGGAAGGCAGCCCTCAATTATTTCTGCCTATGTTGATGCCTCACCTATCGGGATGAAACTATACGGCTTCCGCTACCATGTGAAATGGAGAATCCTTGCAGCTTCATAGACGTGCCCTCATATTATATTATAACATGAGTACTCGCTACTTTTTGCCCTCTGGCAAACCTCTTAAGATATCCTTTCTGTAATTGTGCGGAATGAAAATGTCTTAAGCCCAGCAGCTGCTATGTAACCATTTTTCCACCACTTTTGACTATAAAAGGGTTTTCTTTTTTTTTTAAGAACACTTAGCAAAAAAAAAATTAAAACAATTGTAACTAAAAAGTGTTATCAGAACAGGGCAGAATAGCATCAAATTATACTGTGGAAGTTTTGAAGAAACCTTTTAGCATTAGCCCAATTTGAAAGTAACATGAAAAAGGTCAATATAAAATTTTCATCACTATATTATGAAAGCTTTATTTTTCTTAAGCAATGTACAAGATAATGTATTCGGGTAATTGGGGACACACTGTGTGGACAATATCCAATATTTGTCTTTTTCTCTGTTTCAGAGTAGACAATTAGTTCAGCCAGTAGGTGGCAGCATCCCACAGGAATGTTGCTTTCTGTTGATGCAGAAAAAAGGTGAGAGAAGTTTTAGATGGGAGGGGGCTATGACTTGGGCTTTATGCTGACATGCCAAAAGTTAGGAGACAGGAACTAATATTGTGTAGGACCCCCTCTAGCCCAGCAGGGTGCAGCAACGTGCCATGGTATTGATTCCATTAATCAATGGAATACTGTAGGGATATTGAGCCACACCATCTGGATAGACACTTGCAGCCCTGTGGTATTTTGTAAGTGCAGTATCTCGGATGCAAATGGACCTCTCCACTACATCCCATAAATGTCTAGTTGGGCTCATGCAGGCCACACCATTCATAGGAACTCTCCAGAATGTTTCTTGAACCAATTTTGAGCAATTTGGGCCCATTGCGTTATTCTGCTGAAATATCCCATTATTGTGGTGGTACATGAAGTTCATGAAGGGCTGCAAATGGTCACCAAGTAGAGAAACAGTGGGTACTGGAAAAATTACTTGTTTATGCAGACAATGGAGCCAACCCATGCCATGAGAACACACATCGCACTGGTATGGAACCACCACCAGCCTGCACAGTGGCATGTTAACAACTGGCGTCCATGTTTTCATGGTGTCTGCACCCCACAGGAACCCTACCATCAGCGTGAAAAACAATTGGTACTGTGACTTATTGCACCATGCCACATGGTGCCAGTCCTCTAAGCGCCAGTTAGCAAGCTTACGAGCCAAGGTGAAGTGCTATGTCCAGTGTTGTGGTGTTAAGAGAGGTACTCTGGTAGGTCTTCTACCCCATATTCCCCGACAGCTAAAGAATGCTGCACTGACCAACGAGATATATGTGTGGGGCCTTCTGCAATAAATGTGGAAGTGATTTCTTGTAGTCGCTTGAAAAAAATGAAAGCAAATTTTGCAAATCTAGATAAAGGAATAAAAAAAATATTGCTGAGGTCCACATCTTTTAACCCCTTAGTGACGAAGCCTGTTTGCGCCATAATGACCAGGCCAAATTTTGGAAATCTGACATGCGTCACTTTAAAACCGAATTGCTCGGTAAAGGTTTTACATATACAAGTGATTCTGACATTGTTTTTTCGCCACATGTTGTACTTCATTTAGGTGGTGAAAATAGTCTGATATAATTTGTGTTTATATATTAAAAGTGCCAATATTGGGGAAATTTTGAAAAAATTGTTTTTTCACATTTTCAATTGTAATATATTAAATATGTGCAAACATACTGTACAAACTTTTACTAAGATATATATTTCCATCTGTTTACATAATTCTGAATGCACATTTGAAAAACTTTTATGTTTTTTTTTAACCATTTAGGAGATGTACAAATTTAACATTACTTTTCAGCATTTTGAGGAACACTTTGTTTTCCTACACCAAGCCAAGATTACAAAGGCTCATAGGTGTCAGAATAATAGATACCCCTACAAATGACCCTATTTTAAAAACTACACCCCTTAATGTATTCACTGAGGGGTGTCATGAGTATTTTGACCCCACAGTTTTTTTTCAGGAATTGATTCAATTTAGAGGAGAAAAAGTAAAATGTCATATTTTTGCAAATATATATTTTTCCTATAGTGCGCATGAAAATGAGGATTTACGTCCCAAAAGGGATCCCCCTCTTTGTCCTGTGTTCAGAGACATACCTATTGTGGCCATAATCGTATGTCTGGATGCACAATGGGGCCCAAAATGAAAGGAGTAGTCGGTGTCTTTTAGAACAGAAATTTTGCTTGAAGGTGTTTTAGGCCCCATAGCACTCTTGTAGAGTTCTTGAGTGCCGAAAACCATAGAAAACCCCCACAAATGACCGCATTTTGAAAACTAGACTCCCCAACGAATTCATCTAGGGGTGTACTGTGTATTTTGACCCCACAGTTTTTGAATGAATTCAAGCAAAGCAAAAGGAAAAAATTGTGATTTTCGTTTTTTTGGCAGTTCTGTCATTTTAAAAACAGCTTTTTTTTGTACAGCACACACAAGAATGAAGACTTGCACCCCAAAATGGATACCCGTTTGTCCTGTTTTTAGAAATATACCCACTGTGGCCCTAATCTTATATCTTGATGCACAACGGCGCCCAAAATGAAAGGAGTAATCATTGGCTTTCAGAACATAGATTTTGCTTGAAGTCCTTTTATGCCCCATAGTACACTTGTAGAGCCATTGAGCGTCCAAAACCATAGAGAACCCCAACAAATGATCCCATTTTAAAAACTAGACTCCTTAACAAATTCATCTAGGGGTGTACTGTATATTTTAACCCTACAATTTTTGAATAAATCTGAGCAAAGCAGTAGGAAAAAATTACGAATTTCCTTTTTTGGGCAATTGTGTCAATTTTAAAACAGTTTTTTTGTACAGCACACATATACTTGAAGACTTTCACCCCAAAATGGATCCCCCTGTTTGTTCCCTGTTCAGAAACATACCCATTGTGGCCCTAATCTACTTACAGGACACATCGCAAAGCCTATAATGGAAGGAGCACCCGTTGGATTTCAGGGTACAACTGAATAAATTCCAGGCACCATTGCCCACTTATAGAGCCAATGAGCGGCCAAAACGATAAGGAACCCCCTCAAATGACCCCATTTTGAAAACTAGAGCCCTTAGCAAATTCCTCTAGCAGTGTACTGCCTATTTTGACCCCACAGTATTTGAATGAATCTCAGCAAAGCAGAAGGAAAAAATTATGATTTTTATTTTTTTTCGCAATTTTGTCAATTAAAAAACAGGTTTTTTTTGTACAGTGTACACAGGAATGAAGACGTTCACCCCAAAATGGATACCCCTGTTTGTCCCGTGTTCAGAAACATACGCATTGTGGCCCTAATCTACTTACAGGACACATTGCAAGGCCTATATTGGAGGGAACACCGGTTGGATTGCAGGGCACAACTAAATACATTCCAGGCCCCATTGCTCACTTGTAAGGAATAAAAATATCCCCCTCCGAGCCCTTTTCGGTGTTCCCCAAATCTTAGATAAAAGTAATAATGCGAACTGTGTGGTATTTCCGAAGACAGGGGTAATTACGGGGGCCTGGTTGGGATGGGTAAATGGGGCAATAAAACTGGGTATCCCCCTCTTCTCATGCTTTTTGGGGGTATTTCGTGACCTCAGTGGCGGGTATGGGGTGTAAAAAGTGGCGCTCTGTGAGTCTTCGTAAGCTTGATCAGGTGCGGCGGTCTCACACAGAAGGCGCTCAACAAGCTGCTCCTGGAACTGCAGGAAGGCGAGCGTTCTTGGGGCTTCTTGTAAATTACGTACTACAGGTAGTGGTCTGAATAACGCCGGGCTCACACAGCCGTATGTGGAATCTGCTTGCGGAGGCCCACAGCGGATCCCGGCTGTGACCCTGCGTACGGCCGCGTAATGTACTGCGCATAACTGCCTACTCACATAGGCAGTCATGCGCAGTACACCTTTTTGTTGTTTGTATTTCCCGCACCGTCGCTTAGCGATGACACGGTTACCCGCAGCCCGTACACAATGTAGTTGCATATGGGCTGCGGGTATATCCGTGACCATGGAGCACAATGGGCTCTGTGTTGTGGATATCCGCAGTAAAATAGAACCTGCTGCGTTCTGTTTTCTGCGAGTGGATAACGCAATTCTGACCCAGTAATGTGAGCGGAATTGTGTAATCCAATGCGATTGATCTACGTATTGCCATGGATCAGATGCATGTGGAATCTGTAATTCCTATCCGGTCATGTGAGACCGGCCTAAGGTTTTTTATCATGTGACCAGGGACCGCAGAACGAGGTCACTGCTCGCAGGCTCTCGGCGACGCATTTTGCCGGCGGTCGCATGTGCAGAATCCTGGAAGGTTCATAGAGGAGGATCGCGTCAGGGTGCAAATATGGAGGCCTCCGCTAAAAGTTTCATCTCCTCTCACCGAATGCATTGGTGAGGGGAGATGAAACTTCAATTTTTTTTAAACTTTTACGTGATTGCCATTATCCATTGGATAACGGCGAACACGTGACCAGGAACCCCGTGGCCCCCCTGTGAAATCTCCAGGCTCTTGGCTCAGTTTTGTAGCCAGGAGCAGGAAGAATTTAAATTATCCTGGCAATCCACGGCTTTTGTGCAAGCGTCCAAAATTTAGGCGACGGGCGTATGCGCAGAAGCTGTGGTAACGTCCGCGGATAAATCCAGGGGCCTTACGTACTTACTTTCATCCTCCCTCACGGATATGAGATGAAACGTAAGATTTTTAAACTTTTTTTTAACTTTTTCAAATGTTTTTTTTTTTTTTTTTACTTTTTTACACGGCTGATGCTGTAGAACAAATTTCTTGTCTTACATCATTTACATCCACTTCTCTCATCAAATGCACAAGCCTACATTGTAAAATGTACACTTTTTCATTAACCATCTGCCAAGGGACCATGATGATGGTCTCACGAAGTGCAAAATCTTGATTTAACAAATTGAAAATTGAAGTCCTGTGAAATCATGGTTGTTTAACAGGAAATATTTCAATTAGATGCGTTAAGGCTGTGGAGGGTGTTAAAGAATTCTGCCAGTTTCTACAAAAGTAGACCAGTGGGACACTTAGCACTAGAACCGCCATGGGGACAGATCTGTCCCCTTTCAAATTGGTTCTTCTCGCCGTTTGTTTAATTTTTGATACAGCTGGCTAGTTTTTTGTGACTTTTCATGATTTAAAGTCTACATCAATTTCCCCAAAAATTTTGGTCAGGGGGTCAACTTCCCCTGAAAAAAAAAATCAGCTTTTACCTAGAACTGCCATGGGGACACTTTTGTCCTCTTGACAGTAATATTGCATTGTTTGGGATTTAATCTTCGTTTTAACTACATTTTTTGTTAGATTTCATTGTTTTTTGATGTTTTGATAATTTTTGGTCTCAAATACCACTAATTGGAAAAAGGAGCAAGGTAGGCAAACCGCACAGCATAAACATTTTTTTTTCTATGAATCATAATACCTTTTGTCATTTGTATGGTTTCTCAAGCTGAGTGAGGGGTGTGTTGTGTATTACATATGGCTTGTCGACAGAGAGGATTTACATCAGCGGAGATCGTTGCTGCATTGAATGACTTCTCTGCGAATGAATCTGAGGGTGATCCAGTTGACTCTTCTAGTGATGACGAAGAAGTACAGTTGCTCATTTCAAGTTCTGACACGAGGGACAGCAAAGCCATCAAGTGGGACACCAGTGCCTGTTCGGGGATGCCGCAGTCGCAGTTGTGCCGAAGATGACACAATCTCCCTCAAGCAGGCGCCTACTGTGACTACATACGTGATCACGGGCAGGTCCAGAGTCATGGGCGAGGTGCCAGTCGTGAAGGAGAAAGGGCTCCGTCGACCACCTTGGTAATGATGCAGATAACGATGGAGCAGCAGGCGAGCAACCCGAGCATGATGCTGTCATCCCACATGGACACGTGTTTAAATTCCCTGTTGGTGAAATGATTGTGGCACAAGATGGCACTCAGTGGACTGTACTGTTCAAGCTATAGGAGAAGCTTCATCTGGCCGACGGGGTGAACAGAATGTTTTCAGAGATCGCCCTGGTCCCACCCCTCACGCAAAGCGTTATTTTGATGACACATCTCTCAGTGCTTGGAGGTTGATGATGTCTGAAAAGATCCTGAAACATATTGTGGCATGTATTGAATTAGAAAGACGCTGTGTTCTAGAATGTTATGATTGGTCAATTACAATTGAGGAACTAGAAGCATTTCTACGAATAATGTACGGTAGAGGAGCCATAGGTGCAAAGTGCCTGGAGTTGGATTCTCTATGGTCTGAAAAATCGGGAACTCCATTTGTCAGAAAGACTATGAGCCACCATAGATTTAGAGGAATTAGAAAATTTTTGCGATTTGACGTTTAATCAACCAGACCTCAGCGCGTGACTAACCATAGGTTTGCCTTGATATCTGAACTCAGGTATGATTTTATTTCCAATGCTTAGTGTTGCTACATACCAGGTCATTATATTACCATTGATGAGCCACTTGTTTCATCTAAATGTCGGTGTAGATTTACACAATTCATGGCATCCATGCCAGATAAGTATGGCCAGAAATTTTGGATGGCTGTAGACAAAGATTCTAAGTATCTAGTAAATGCATTCCCTTATCTTGGGAAGGACGAGAATAGGGTTGACAATGAGCGTCTGAGCGACTTCGCTATAAAGAAGTTGATGGGCCCTTATCTTGGTAAAGGTAGAAATATAACTTATGATATTTCCTTCACATCTGTCACCATTGCTGAGTACTTAAAGCAGCAGTCTACAAGTATAGTTGGCACTATGAATAGAGCTCATAGGGAAGAAAATGTAGTCATAAAGAATGCAAAGGAAGCATTGTATAGTACAGTACTGCTAAAAAAAAGATGACGTATCACTCACAGTATACCAAGGTAAACAAAATAAGAATGTCTTGCTCCTAAGTACTATGCACCTGTACATCAAAATTGACGCAGGTGGAAAAAAAAAACCTGACACAAAAACATAAAACACAAGAAAGTTCTGATAAAACTGCAGTAATGCCATAGCAGTAATGTAAAAAATAGCAATGGGGACAGATGGCGGTTCTAGGGGACGCCCAAACCCAGGGGACCTCCACATTGGTTTGTCCAGAGTATTTTGTGTATTTGAGATAGTTGTTATGGAAAGATATCTTGTTTCTATGGTGTACATGGTGCAGCAGAAAATGACCTGAAAACTTTATTCTATTGGTCAGTGTGATTACTACCATACCAAATTTATATGTTTTTTTTTATTGCTGTACTACTTTAAAAATAAAAAAAAACTTTGGCAATACATACAATTATTTAGTGTCACCATCTTCTGACTGCCATAACTTATTTATTTTTCCATCAGCATAGTTTTAGAAGGGCTCATTTTTTGTGAGACGTTCTGTAGTTTATTTGGAGTGCATTTACTTTTTGATCGCTTTCTATTACATTTTTTCTTGAAGACAAGGTGACCAAAAAAGTGCAATTTATTTATTTTTTTCTAACGCCGTTCACCATGTGCAGTAAATAATGTGTTACTTTGATAGAATGGACTCTTATTGACGCAGCACTACCAAATATGTTTTGTTTGTGTTTTTTTTTATTAAGACTTATTTATAATAAATACAGCAAAAGGTTATTTTTAAACTTTTATTACCTTATTTTTTTGTAATAATAAGGGTGCCTACCCAATAGCGATAATTTTTCTTGCACTGCGAGAGCGAGTGCCTCATAGCGCAAAGAAAACTCTGCATTATCGCAGACTGTTTTCAATGGGGCCAGCGGCAGCAGCGCCAGCCCCATTGAAAACATAGGGAATACATCAGAGACTTCTGCCACAGCTATGGCAGAGGATTTCTTCATTCCCGTGGGGACCGGACGGAATTTGCATTAGCACCCAACAGCCTTCCCATGGACTACCGCCCGACTGTCGGTCCTGTGCTTTACACAGAAGTGATAGTCATTTAAGTGAATGGAGGCAGAGCGGCCAGGGATCATTTCAGCTGCCTGCTTCCATTCACAGTAAACAGTAGTTACTCAAACATTGAGTGGCTCCTGTTTACATGATCAGACAGTTGCTTGGTTTTTAGTTTTGCGAAAAACAAAGTGACTCTAACAAATGAGCAATTTCTTGCTAAGTGCCCTATCAGCAGCCACATGCAAACAGGACAATTTTTGCCTGAATTCACCATTTCCAGTGCGAATGTGGGTGATAATCGTACGATGTAAGGGTACCTTAAAGGCCCATTTACACGCAAAGATAATCTTTCAAACGATTGAAAGTTTTAGCGATCTTTTTGCATAAAGTGTTAATGGACACTAATGTTCATTAACACGTTATCATTTTCATTTATATGTAAAAAGGCTTCCAGGAGCTGTTTTCAGAGCCTAGAATGTGATTAAACACACACTGGGCTCTGCACTCAGCTGCATTGTTCTTTTAGGGGTTGCTGACAGGTTACAATGTAATCTTCAGCTCCCGTGGAGAACACAGCATGCAGTCTATTGCGAGACACTTGATCTCTCTGAGGCTTCTTTCACACGAGCGCATATTGGCTGGCGTTTTCACGGTCGGCCAATATGCGCTGTAATCTGATGCATTGGATTCCAATGCATCAGATCACATGGGCGTAATACTGAGACGTAAAAGCGCCCGGCCAGGCCAATGTAGCACCAGGTGTTTTTACGTCAGGCCTAAAAGATAGTCCTTGAAAAGAGAGTCCTGTTGCTGCATGGGCTCCTATGGGAGCCTATAGCAGTGGCCGTAGGTGGGAGGGAGTTTAGCAGCATGGCTGCTAAACTCCCTCCCTCTGCTCTCCTCCCCCATGCAGGCTCACCTCTCGTCTCCTTCCCACTCGTTCTGTACAATAGAAGGGGGCGGAGCTAAGCGGGTACTTGTGGCCCATACGCAATATTAATTGCGTATGGGCTGTAGGTCGGACAGCTTCTATTAACTTTAATGGAGGCTGTCCGTGCACAATCCGCGGCAAAATAGAGCATGCTGTGATTTTTGCTCCGCTTGTAGAATACGCAATGGAAAAATCGAAAATGCATGCTTTTGAATTAGTTTTTTTGCCTCAGATCCTCCGTGTGGATTCCAGTTACGAATTCCGTGATCAGAATCCACCTATGTGAAGCCAGTCTAGCAAATAAATGTTATATTTTGAACAAAAACGTCTACAATTTTCCAATATACCTCCTGTATTAATTCCTCAAATTCTCCAGAAGTCTCAGCTTTCAGCAATTGAATAGCAATTTTATTGCTTAGTTTCAGTGGCTAAAAATCCTTGTTGATCATGTGATCCACACATTGGTGTAAAATTGAATGTGAGAACAGTACAGGTAATAAGATGTGTACCTGTGTGTCCATCACATGATCAGGACAGATTTTTATCCCATGGAAGTAAACAACGACTTTTCCTATTAAATAGTAGCAAGCAGAAATCCAGAGCTTTGTAAAGAATTGAAACCAAGGATGTTGGAAAAGGCTATAACTTTTCATTGAACCTCGAACTCCCTTTGACAGAAACAGGAATTTATAAACAAGTTATAATCTAAGCTTGTTTCCATAGATCCTACAGTTGGGGACTGTACAGTAATCTCTCGAATTACAATGGTCTCAGGGTCAGAGATGTACTTAGAGTTCATGGAGCTCCATGATAAAAACTGGAATTGCCTAATAGCCCCCCCACCTGCCACCTTGAGGAAAAAAGTTCTATCACACAACATCTATAATATGGCAGGCGTAGATACAGTGGCTCAGTTCTAGTATAGTTTTACATAATGCAATTACCATATAATGATCAGATACCAGTTTTACATAGCGATGGTGATTAAAGTGCCGTGATCACAGGTGACATCTTTGATTGGTGATGTCCGCTTTCCCTTTCTTTCTCTACCTAGGCCCAGAGCATCATGAAGACTTCCTCCAGCCATGACTCCTCTCTGCACACTCTTCCCATCCTGCTACTACCCGCAATGCCCCTCTCAGTGCCTCCATAGTACAAGTGCTCTAAGTGTCACCTCTGTAACCCCCACAAAGTAAAAGTGCCTCTCTGTGGTTCCACTTAGTAACAGGATTCCCCTTTGTTGC
This sequence comes from Eleutherodactylus coqui, assembly GCF_035609145.1. Classification (NCBI taxonomy): domain Eukaryota; kingdom Metazoa; phylum Chordata; class Amphibia; order Anura; family Eleutherodactylidae; genus Eleutherodactylus; species Eleutherodactylus coqui. The sequence goes on along the minus strand of NC_089837.1, from coordinate 323,060,587 downwards.
CCTACTAAGTAATAGTGTTCCTATTCCACCTGCTGAACCTCCTGCTACCAGTAAAGAAATCTTATTAATACAATACTGAGCCAAACACCAGATAGAGTGCGATATGCATCATCCGACTTCTCCCCCGGGCTCCTGTACACTTTACTCGAACAACAGGAGCAGAGGAGTCAGATGCTGTTCCGAATAATCTGGTTGGCATCATGCTCAGCAGGGCGACTGTGTGAGTACGAGTAAGATTCTTTACTGGTGGCTAGAGGTTTGGGAGCGGAAGTTGGAGTTTCAGTCTGTAAGATTGGGGGGGGGGGGGGCGGAGCTCCCCTGCCTTACAGGCCACATAGCAATCATGTGGTTTGCTATCACTGGCAGCACAACAATTTTAGGACACAATATTTTAAATATACAATGGTCCTTGTCATGTCTCATCTACCTGACTCTATTCATTGACATGTATAAGCTGTACTGTATCTGCAAGTGTTTGCCTTCTTTAGTTTGTCCCTTCTGGTTCTCTGTACCCCCTGTGTTGTATAACCCCTCCCTTTCCTCCTGCTGGGGAGTTTCCTGTCTATAGCCTATGTGTTAGGTCTCTACTCTGTGCCTTGGCTCATCATCATTCTTTTTACCTACTGCTGAATGTGCATTCTACAAGATTTCTACCTAAATAAACCCTGGAATCTTCTCACATGCCTCTGCAGTCGAGTTGGATGCTGTCTGACAACATATACCTGGTGTGAGTACTGGTTCATAACTACAAGAGAAGTTACTTCAGCCGATACACTTACAGCCATGTTATTGAGTCAGAATAGTCCTTCCAGGGCCATTGTAACTTGAAACCAGATTCATCAATCTCAGACAATTTGGATCTGCAGCATGTCCACATTAATGGAAAATCCAGTCAATCAGCATGGAAATTTCACTTTTAAAGCATCTGTATTACTGAAGTGCATGCACTGATTGGCAATGTAATAGTTCCTCTCTACAGTATAGTGCGGTACTACCGTGTTTCCACGAAAATAAGACAGTGTCTTATATTAATTTTTGTTCAAAAAGGTTTAACTTTTTTTTTACATGTATAGCTGCCTGGACACTTTTTAAATTAATTGTTAGCAGGGCTTAATTTTGGAGTAGGGCTTATATTTCAAGCATCCTCAAAAATTCTGGAAAATCCTGCTATGTCTTATTTTCAGGGAAACAGGGTACATACTCGGCATTGTTCTTTACCAGTGTTAATGTACTGCTGCTTTGGACACCAAATGAGGGAAGCTTCATTTTACTTTTCTTGTATACAGTGTTCTATACAGGTTCTTGAAGAAGCTCCTGTCCTATACATAGAAAGTGATTTACACCTTCTAGCATCACTGTCTGACTCTTAAATATTAGGACTCATTTTAAATGTATTGCTTATCCACTTAATTTTATTTAGTTTTTAGTCTAAATTTTCTTTAATCGCATATTACTTTTGGGTGACAGTTTTGCAGCTTCATAATCAATTACCAGTTTTCCATAGAATTATGGTTTCAACATACAATGATCATCCTGGAGCCAATTAATATTGAGTGACTGTTTTTCATTTACAGATCATATGTGATGTCATGCACTTTATAGGGTGATGACTGATGAGTAGGAGCTGAAAGTAAAAGTATTATAAGCCATAAAAACTCGACATTTAACAAACAACAGCGATTTTACTTGGTACTTTCCATAATCTTATTTATGGTGCCATCTTTTCCTCACTTATGAGTATGGATTTTATACGTTCTCAGTACTCAAGGTTTTAGTAAGAATTAAGAAATGTAAGATATATATATAGTATAATAATTGTGTCATCATTTTGGCTGCACAGCAAATTAAATAAAAGACTTTTGGAGAATACGTTTTTTTAATTTCTGATAAATTTATATTATGGATAAGCAAAAATGTGATTTACACTTGCAAGAACATGTAAATTAATCCTCTGGAATTACCTGGATTACTGGATTTATTGATTGCTAAAAATATATAGTTGCATAGTGTTTGTCTAGAATTATGACTTAAAAAACAATAACAAAAAGAGGGAGTTGGTACCATGTTAGTCAGTAGAGCAAAACGTGATTGTTCTCAGTAAGAGAAACCAAGTAATCTTGTAGATATGACACCTGTGAATGGCTAACAAAAATACATGGTTATAGCGAACTTTCCAACCTCTCAGGATCCTTCCTCAGGCTTATAATGGAACAAATCTACAGATGTAATAAACAAATACACATGATCACATGGGAGGGCACAAACATTGTGCCCCTTAACCTTTTCCATTCCACTGTCTGACGTCTAAAGACATTCTGATTGAAGGCTGTGCAGCTTCTGATATCGGAAGACGTACAGCAGGGTATTCTTACTGTAAATTACTGGCCGCTCTGTTGTTGGGCGCCTCTCCAGCATGTCCAATACCGCAGTACTGGCTCTAGCCAGCAGATGGCACCATTGTAAAATGGCAGAAAGAAATAACCCTATAGAAAACCCTGAATCCAAAATTGGATTTCATAGGGTTAATTTGCACTAGATAAATAACAGAGACAGAGAATGAGAGGGCACAGACATTTATCTAAATGCTATTTAACCCAACATAACAGGGGGAGATGGCCATAACAGTAAATATTTGTTTCAGTGACAAGAAATGTGAATCTCTACTTCAGACCTGCAAACAAGAAAATTGGAACAATACCTCTGTAGTGCCACCTATTGGATGGCAGCATTCCTTCAAATTAATGTATGAGTTTTTACAAAGTCTGTAAAACAATAATTGGGAATAGCACCCCTTCTGGGTGCTCTTCTTGGGGAGAGACTATTCCATCCCCCGATACACTCCCCCCAGGTGTCTCTACACAGCCCTCGAGGTGCTCTCCTTAAGGACACCTCTCCTAACCTTTCATATTCTCCACTGATGCAAGAACCCTGCTCCAAGGTTCATCCCATTCTTGAGGGTATCAAAAATGGCCATAAATTTATACTCTCAAATTCTTCTGTGACGCTGCGACTTGAAGTTGCCCTTCAGTATGATAACTCTCATCTGCTCTGGGTTGTATTTATGACCACAAAAATGTTTTGCCACAGGTAATTCACTTTTTAACTAGCAATCTAACAATTAATAACATAAACCGTTGTACCATTTATATCATAGGCTTAATAGAACCTACATAACTAATACAATGTACTATCCAAATGATCGAGTGACCACATCTTCAAGCCCCCTTCAGTGACTAAAAAGTATGATCAAAAAAGTTCACTAAAGCTTAATTTAAAGAAGAAAAAAAAAATCAGGTTTAGAATTTATTTTTTTTAAATAATACATATTTCCTCAAAAAAAACCCCATTTTATATGGATAAAATACCCCCAAAATGCTGGGGGAAAAAAAGCACATAATATGTATTACAGTGTTCATAACCCAAATAAATTAGAATATTTTGTTATTTATTGTGCACGGTGAACGCCAGAAAAATACATTTTAAAAAGTAATGCCAGAATTCCCATTTTTGTTTTGTTTCCCTCCCAATAACACAATAAAGAGCAACCCGAAAATCACATGTACCTCAAAATAGTACCAATAAGAACTGCAACTATTACCGCAAAAAGCAAGACTCCACATAGCTCCGCTGCTGGAAGAATAAAAATGTTATGGGTTTTAGAATGAGATGATGCAGATTGAATCGTTTTTCTTTAAAAATGTGTTTATGTTGTGAAAAGGAAGTAAAAAAATTATTCAAAAATCTAGAAACGCAGTATTGCGATAATCATGCTGATCCAGCTAAGAATGTTACCATGTTATTTTTACTGAATATTGAACGCCATCAAACAAAACCCAAGAACAATGGGAAATTTCTGGCGCATTTTTCCATCGCCTTCCCAGTTAAAAGTTATAGAGCACGTTATATGAATCCCAGAGTGGTACCATTGAAAAGTACAACTTATACCAGGAAAAACAAGCCCTCATATGTTTATGTCAACAAGGTATAACTTTTGCAATGCAACAATGGAGAGAAAAAAAAAAAAAAAAAAAATCGCTTGTGGATCATCAATTTATTTTAGATCAGTATCTTCTTTCATAGTGTCCTTCCATGAACACCGTTCTTGTGCAGTGCTTTTCTTATAGTGGAAACACAACAGAGGTTTTTGCAGCTTGCAGCATCTTCTGTAGGCTTCTTGTGGTTACCCTTGGTTTCTTCCTCACTTCTTTCAGGATTGCTCGTTGTGCTCCTGGAGTGATCTCCTAGGAAAAGTGGCAATAGTCATGAAATTTCTTCATTTTTAGATAATTTGGCTAGCTGAGGACATCCAAGCTTTAAGCATTGCCTTATTGACCTTTTCCTTCCTCATACACTTATATAACACATCATTCTAAAATGTGTTTGTATCTAGGCATGGTTCACACTAACTAATCTTTCTTGAGACGAAAGGCTTTGTCAGTAATCAGGCTTTGTGTGCATTTACTTAGTGGGCAAATAACTGTGAAACCCACTCCTTCAATTTCATCTCCTCAAAAGGATTTTCCAGGACTTCAACTATTGATAACCTATCTTGAGTATAGGTCATCATTAGTAATAATCAGGGGTGGGAGGTGGTCAACATGCACCTATTATAAGGCTGTTGCATATTGCAGAGCAACTCACTGCAGGCAGAAATAGACTGTTAGTCTACAGCACAATGGTCACAGGCCTATTTATACAGTGACGTAGCAATAGGGGTCACAGTTGTGATGCAGCCCCTATGCCCCGAGTAAGGAACCTGTGACAATCATCTATTGATGATCTATCCTGAAGACAGGTTATCAATTTAAAAAAAAGTCCTAGAAGGCCCGGTCAACATCTCTCAATACGTTCATCAAAAACAACTCCTCACCCCTCACGTGATCTGATTCTTGACAGGATCAATGAATCAAACTGAAAGGCTTTTCTACATTTTAATGGACATCCATTTACAAAAGCACTTATTTTCTACTGGGCTATTATTTTTTGTATAAAAGGGGGACTTATTTCAGTTGTTTAACGAAAAAACATTGCTTTTAATAAACATGTAAGGGCTGTACATACTGTGTTTTCCCGAAAATAACACCTACCCTAAAAATATTTTTTGGGGAGGCTTGAAATATAAGCCCTACCCCAAAAATTAGCCATAGCTGCGTTAGATTAAAAAAAAAGGAATACATTACTTAGCAGGCTCAGTCCATGTTCCTCCCATTGCTCTCCGGAGTTCCGGAGCTTCACCGCACTTCTTACAGTCCTCGGCTGCTGACAGAAGATCACTTCCTGGTTGTGGGATTCATAATTCTTGCCTCCAGGAAGCAATGGCTCTGATTGATTCTCGAGCGCTGCTCAGCCAATCAATACAGCACTCGCTGAACTAAGAAGACGACTGTGATTGGTTCTTCGACTGCTGCATTGATTGGCTGAGGAGTGGTCGAAAAACCAATTACAGCTGAAGTGTTGTGGAGGCAGCATTGATTGATTGGCCAATTCATAAATCCCGCCTCCACAATGCAATGGCTGTGATTGGTTCTTCAACTGCTGCTCAGCCAATCAATGCAGCAGTCAAAGAACCAATCACAGCCCTTTCATTGGTTCAGTGAGCACTGCACTGATTGATTCTCAATCCCTACTCAGCCAATCAGAGCCATTGCTTCCGGGACGCGGCATTTATGAATCCCGTAACCAGGAAGTGATCTTCTGTCGGTGGCCGAGAACTGTAAGCAGCGGGGTTGAAGCTCCAGAGCGCATGGGGAGGGATATGGACCCAGCCTGCTTGGTAAGTGATATAAGATTCCCCAAAAATAAGACCTAGTGGCTTTCTTGGGGCAAAAATTAATTTAAGACATGGTCTTATGTTTGGGAAAACACTGTATATAGCATAACAATCATGAAAATCATTAAATACACAATTGGAAAATGAACTTTGCTCAAGTCAGTTTCCTGAAACACAAAATTAATCTGTTAAAAATAATGCTTCATCTTTCAAGTCACGCCTCCATTAGCGTTTACAACAATTAGCATATGTATTTAATTTGTTACTTTTATGTTTGAAGCCATAGGACTGCATACAGTACATGTTTTTTATCAAGGCCATTAGGCATCTCTTCACACAGTGACTATAGCCTGGAGGGGCGCACTTGGTCACACTTTTAAAAGACTAGTGTGCATCTTTGAAATGCCTCCCTTGAATCATCTCTGTTCCCTGGATATATCAGGCATTCTCCCCCCATGGAGGATGGCCGAGTATTGTGGTCTCTTTGAGCTGCTTCTGTTGCTATTGCAAGGCGGTTCTGATTCTCCAGTTCTCAAAGTTTAGCTATTCTTGACTTCATTATTGTCTCCACTCCTGACCCAAGTTTGTTATACCAATTGTGCTCCTGTCTGCTGCCTGCCCTAAATTACTGTACTGAATCTCTCCTCTGTGATGCAACCTCTGACTTTGTTCCCTGTGCTGAAGTGTGATACATGCTCTGACCTGTACTATTTGACTACGCTCCTGTTCATACCCTCAGGTACCATGCCTAGACCTTAAGGAGCGACAGCTGTCACAGTACCGGGACCACTTCCTGAGTAACAGCCTGGGGATCCTGCTGTGAAGCCCACATCCTAACTGGTAGGGTTAAAGGGTGAAGACCGGGGTACCTCAGGTTTCGCCTCAGGATTTGGGCCAAAGCCAAACCAGTCAAAAAAAAAACTTACCTAAGGAAAATAAATCCTCACTCCTAGGGTGGCTTTAGACAACTGTATGCGCAATTGCACAATGTATTAGTGCTATCCATGTCTTTAGAGAAGAAGGATTCAGGGGCTCTGATTTCTAACAGCTTTAAAATAAGTCAACAGTGTGACCAGGCACTAGGGAAAGTAAAAAAAACTGAAATTGTGATCCCACTCTAAAGAGCTCTAGTGATACAACATCTGGAATATTTGGTTCAGCTCTGGAATCTTCACAGCCCCCAAAAAATTGATAACATTTAACAAGTTGAAAGATGGGTTACAAACCTGATGGAGGGTCTCAAGAACAAAACTTATCAGAAAAGACTTAAAAAGGTAACTAGCTTTTCAAACATGTGCTATCTAGTAAAAATGGCATAATTTTAATTTATCAAAAATGATGTTTTTGTTCTGAAATATCACTCTAAAATACTAGTCTCACGTCCACTAGGCACACCTCGCCGCAGCACGGGCGCAGGGTGACGTTAATACTAAATGCAGTTGTATACACTATGCACTGTAGGACAGTAAGCACCACTCCAGGAAGATGAAAGCCTGTCCCTAACCTACCAGGAGGGTGAAGGGTCCCTGCTGAAAGCGGAGTCATTGCCTCAATAAAGGCGGCCCCACTGTCTTCTTCTTGGGCCCTGGCTATCCTTGTAGGAAGCCCTGGAGAGATGAACTGACACCACAAAGCAAAAACAATAAGGGAAACCTAAATACAACTGATAGCAAACAACAGCACTTATCTGTATACGGAGCAATTCACCCAGTCTAGAGGGACACCAAAACTCCAGCTTTTCCGCTAGGGAACTGAGACATTATGTATAATACAACATACCAACACAATGCATATGTAACATAATGCATACCAATATATTGCATACCAACATAATGCCCCCCCAGTTTCAAAAGAGGGGCATTATGTTACGTTCGTGTGGGCAAATAGGCACCGGGCCCACACGAACGTGACCCAAAGACACTGGTTAGGACTAAGGGACCAAAAACGGGCTCCAGAACTGGACGTGCTGACAGTAACATCAACTAGACAGAGAACTGCATACTGCGGACTGAACTCACAGACAGACATAACATAGAACTGAAAAACAACCAAACACACTCACCAAACATCCCCGCACACTAAAGCAGATGGGATTGCTGTAATATAAATATGAGGGATTAGTTCATGAATTGGCCAAGTCACTTAAACCACGAGCCCATCGATCAAGGGTCCTCATGTCTCGCGGACCCTACTCTAACGAGACACATGATCCAGCAGCATGGGACACAGGTCACACCGCAAGCTGCACCACAACAGGCAACATAACTCAAGTGACACCGCAAACTGCAACACCAAGGCAACAGGACACAAGTCACACAGCAAGCTGCACACAACGGTAACAACACAAGCGACACAGCAAGCTGCACACAGAAGGAAACATGACTGCTTACCCTGGACACCAAACAGACACTGAAAGGGCCTGTATTTATATATGAGCTCAGACCCTGTGGATTGGCTGGCAAGAGCAAACTATACCCAGCCAGCTAAACTATCCCTCACCTGTGAAGGTGTGCTCCTGGAACCCTGTAGAACAACAGACTCCAGCAGCACAAACCTGAAAACTAGTCTCTAGTGATATTTCTTTTGATTTGCTCTCCACTGCCAGATGCTAAGTGAAGTTTGTTTCCAGTAATAGAGACAAGATAGACAATATAAACTGGGGCTGGGTGTTGGCTTGTGTTGTCCATAGAAGAGAAGGAAGCAACTGCAGAGTGAGAGAGGAACAGATAGACACACACAGATGAGCTACTGCAGCTAATAGCGTTTACTAAGTCACGGCTACTAGAATCACATTTACACTGCTCAGTAGTGCTATACACCGTCCTCCATGATGCAGTTAGTTATGATGATGTACTACAGAGAAGATATACTACTCGCTTATGCATGCAGTCTATGTGAGCCATCAGAGCATAGAATCTTAGAATGGTAGTGTTGGAACGGACCTCTAGGGTCACCTCGTCCAACTCCCTGCTCAGTCCAGGATTCACTAAGTAATCTCAGACAGATATTTGTCCAGCCTTTGTTTGAACACTTCCATTGAAGGAGAATGCAGCCTCACTGTCAGAAAGTTTTTTCCAATATCCAATTTGTGTCTCCTCCCTTTCAGTTTCATCCCATTGCTTCTAGTCTTTCCTTGTACAAATGAGAATAGGGCTGATGCCTCTGCACGGTGACAGCCCTTCAGATATTTGCAGGCGGCTATTAAGTGTTCTCTCGGCCTTCTTTTTTTGCAAGTTAAACATTCCCAGATCCTTTAACCATTCCTCATAAGATAGGATTTGCAGACCACTCACTATCTTGGTAACTTTTCTCTGAACTTGCTCCAGCTTGTCTTTTTTAAAGTGGTTTGCCCAGGACTGGACACAGTGTTCCAGATGAGGTCTGACTAAAGAACAGTAAAGGAGATAATTACCTCACGTGATCTAGACTCTATGCTTCTCTTAATACATCTCAGAATTGTGCTTGCCTTTTGGCTGCTGCATCACATTGTTGATTCATGTTCAGTCTATGATCTATTAGTATACCCAAGTCTTTTTCTCATGTGCTGCTGCTTAGCCCAATTCCTCCCATTCTGTATGCCCTTTTTTCATTTTTCTTGCTCAGATATAGACTTTGCATTTCTCTTTGTTAAATACCATTCTGTTAGTCACTGCCCACTGTTCAAGCTTTTCTAGATCGTTTTGCATACTCTCTCTTCCCTAACGTTAGCTTCCCTCCTAGCTTTGTGTCATTGGCAAATTTGATCAGTTTTCCATCAATTCCCTCCTCCAGATTATTTATAAAAATGTTGAACAACACTGGGCCTAGGACAGAGCCTTGTGGTACCCCACTTGATACATTCTTCCACTTTGATGTGCAGCCATTTATGACCACTTTGAGTGCGATCACTCAACCAGTTGTGAATCCACCTAACAGTTGCCTTGTCAATCCCATATTTGGTCATTTTTTCAATAAGTATGCTATGAGATACTTTGTCAATTGCTTTACTAAAGTCAAGCTATACTATATCCACCGCATTTCCCTGATCAACCCAGTCGGTGATACTGTCATAGAAGGAAATTAGATTCGGCTGGCATGACTTGTTTGTTATAAACCCATGCTGGCTCTGGTTAATTACTCCATTTTTATCTAAGTACTTGTATACAGGCTGTTTAATAATTTGTTCCCTCAAGATCTTTCCTGGTATAGAAGTCAGGCTCACAGGCCTGTAGTTTCCTGGATCCATCTTCTTTCCTTTTTTGAAGATAGGGACATTTGCCCTTTTCTAATCTTCTGTTCTCCCGTGGTTCAGCAATTACCTCCACTGCTTCCTTTAGTATCCTAGGATGTAATTCATCTGGACCTTGAGACTTAAATTAGTTTAAGTTAGCTATGTGTTCCCTTACCATCTCTCTGCTTATAGGTAGCCTGCATTCTTTTATTCCCCCAACAGCACAGGGAAAATCAGTTGATGTTCCATCCACTTTCTGAGAGAAAACAGATACAAAATAGGCCTTCTCAACATCATTCTTAACCAATTCACCATTTTCATCTTGTAAGCATCCAATAGCATCTTTGATATTTACTTTGCTTTTGACCTCCAAAATCCTTTTTTATTGCTTTTGGCCTCTGCTGCAAGCCTCAATTCATTATTAGCTTTTCTTACACTTGCCCTACATATTTTTCTTTCTTTATAACATGTGTGTAGGTTCTGTGTTCATCCATCCTGGTCTCTTTAAATGCTTCCCATTCTTCCTTCTTTTAGGGATTGTTAATGATTATGCTTTGAGAATCTCATTTCACAATATTTCCCAACTTTCTTGGACATTTCGGTCCTTAAGAACATCCAGCCATTGGATTGTTCCTACCCTCTGAATTCATTAAAATCTGCCTTTCTGAAATCCAACCTTGAGGTCTGAGTTTTCTCAGGTCTTCCTCCCCTTTTTATCCAAAATTCAAGGATAGCCTGATCACTGCCTCCTAAGGTCAAGGTGTTGTTGGAAGGCAGCACTGGTCCGCGGGAACTCAGCAAAGGAACAACTGAAATTGCTTGTATATCATCCTTTATTCATAGGCATAGGTCCAGGAGTAAAACAGCATGGCGACGTTTCGACGGCTGCTGCCGTCTTTGTAAAGCTGACAAAGATGGCAGCAGCCGTTGAAACGTCGCCATGCTGTTTTACTCGTGGACCTATACCTATGAATAAAAGATGATATACAAGCAATTTTCGTTGTTCCTTTGCCGAGTTCCCGCGGACCAGTGCTGCCTTCCAATAACACCTTGTCTACAGCCTATCTTTTGGATCTTTGGTATCCAGGATCCGGCAGGCGTGCACGGCGAGTATTCAATATTTGTTCCTCCACACCTTATTTATGGTGGACATTGCTTTGGTGCTGCTGTTTGATTGTAAATTTGCACTGCCTCCTAAGGTCCCAGCCATTCTTACTTCCTCAACTATTCCCTCCCTGTTAGTAAGAATTAGGTCCAAGATAGCCGATCCCCTTGTTTTCTCTTCTACCTTTTGGAAGATAAAGTTGTCAGCAAGAGCAGATAAGAATTTGTTGGATCCATTACTTTTACTTGAGAGAGATTCCCAACAAATGTCTGGTTAGTTAAAATCTCCCATGATCACTATGTCATGCTTTTTGGAGAGCTTGGCCATCTGATAAAGGCTTCCAAAATGATTACTATACCTTGCTAGTATTTTTTTTTTTAAATCAGATTTATTTTTTTTTATTATTTATTTGACTTAAATTGAGCCTTGGTCAAATTATTATTTTCATCATATTCAGAGATGTAGCAGCAAGTGATATGATCATTTCAGCTTTTGAGATTTCACTCATTGAGATGTTGAATTTCATCTAGATAAAACTGCACCTGATGTCATGGGTTCTAAAAAAATGGGTTGGAGATTTTAAACTTCATTTTATCAACAATTATAAATGTTCCCTCAATGCACAAATCATGTAAAATGGAAAGGAAAACCTGTTCCTTAATGCCCATTCACATGTGAATTTCCCATCCATGTATTTTAAGGAAAGCCCACTGACCATTTTAACTAATTAGGCTATTCTGATGGGTGTCCTCTCCCATGAACCGATGGTCTATGTGCAAAAAAACCCCAAAACACAGCATGTCCAAACCTGGTCCGCAATACGTACCAAGATTCCAGGATAAGACATGCAATATCTTCTGTCTGTGGGTAACAGGCAACACAGATGTCTGCCTGTGTGCTGTTGAATGCGAGTTGCACCCGAGAATCTTGGGTGCAACTTGCATACGTCTGTGTTAATGGGATCTTACAGTACACCACTAAATTAGTTATGAGAGTATCTTGTGTACAATATTGATCTTTTTAACATGTTTTATATCAAACAATCCTGCAAACGTATTGCCATCTAATGAAGTCTTAAAGAACTCAAATTTGTGTGTAGTTCCACTATAGGATGCTCCTTTCATATTGTCATATTTTGTTTCCATTTGGTGATGAACTGTTTCTTTACGTATCCACTTTTTAATCAATGTCTGTGGCCATTAATCCTGTATGTTACGTTTTTTCCCCTTTATATAATAGTGATTGCTGAGCGCTCCCGTTTATTTTTTGTTTTTTTTAATGCATATGCGGGGAATGGTGGTTTATGTGATGAATAATAATATTAATAACCTTTGGTTTGAAACATGCAAATAGACAAGGAGCATGTTCTTAAATGTTTGCAACACATTTTTATAAAGATTGCTAATAAAGGAAAAAAACATTTTATTACAAGTGCTGGATTTTCTATAATGTTTGGATAATTAATTCCTGTAGGCCAGCAGGCTCCTCGCATTTGAGAATAAGGACATGGTTTTAATTGTCCCTGCAAGTAGTGAGCATTGCTTTTGGTTTGGTATAATAAAGAATACTCTATCCATTTTCTCAGTCATTCCTTGGCAGATTTACTGGTATGTTTAGGCACATTGCCATATTGCAATGTCTACTGCTAGCTGAGCATCATTCCTCTGACCAATGATTGCACATTATCCTGAAACACACTGTAGTTGGATGAAGAATTCATGATGGATTCTATGATGGAGAGCTACTCAGGTCCTGATGCAACAAAGTACCCCAAGTCATAGCATTTCTAACACCATGCTTTATACTTGGTTTCAGTCTCTTCTAGTGAAATGTACGTTGCCAACCAGAGAATGGCGTTTGTCTAGGTGTCCATGGGCAATCTTTAGTGTTGTCCTGATGATCTTTCAGAACTATAAAAGGTTTAATACGTGCATACCAGCCATGTAGAATTTGTGCACCAAATTCTTGTGGTAGACTTAGGCCGCCTGCACACGAGCGGATTTGCATTGCGGAATTTGGAGCGGGTGTCCGCCTCGGGACTCCGCAGTATATACCGCCCATAGCATGCAATGGAAAAACACTTTTTCCTTTACACAAGTGAGAATCAATTGCAATCTTCTGCTCGTAGAGGAAAAATCAACAATTACAGTTAGGATGTATTTACATGGGCAAGTGTGATACTAGTCCAAGAAACTCGGACCGATATTGGGCTTTGAAACATGTTTTTTGCTGCGATTGTCATGCATTTTGCAAGAAAAGTGCATCGCTGCACTTGTGGTTTTTTTATACGTGGGAACAAAAATTTTAAAGCACATCGCGCTTGCATACAAATTACATCTACATGTGAGCACAATTTTTTTTTTTTTTTTACGCAGCCAAAGGAATGAATGGCCAAAAAGACAGGACATGCTGTAATTTTCCTATCTCAGACTTTCAGTCCGAGAGAAAATGTACCCATGTGTATTAACAAATAGAAAAGGCTATTTACTTGTGCGAGTTCCATCCATATCGCAATTGCACAAACCTGCATGGGAAAATCGCCCATCTAAATACGACCTTAGGCTTTAGTCACACGAGCTGGCCGAAAATCGCGACCATATGATGCATTGGATTCCTGTTTGTTTAGATGGGCGATTTTCTGGTGTGTAAAATCGGCCGCCCGGAAAAGATAGCTTTAACGCTGGACGAAAAAGATAGGTCTGGACCTATCTTTTGCCAGAATTCACCGACCTATCTTGTAGACTCCTATGGGAGCCTATGAGATCTGCCAAAAAAAGGGAGGTGGGAGGGAGTTTAGCTGCAGTTCTGCTAAACTCCCTCCCTCTCTCCACCCCTTACCGGCTGCCGGCAAAGGGAGGGGGTGAGACGGCAAGGGACAGGAGTTTAACACACTAGATCCTGCCCTGTCCCACCCCTCCCTTTGCCAGCAGCCGGCAAGGGGAGGGAGTTTAGCAGAGCTAAATTCTTTCTCCCCGCCCGACGGTAGTCTGGTCTGTGGTGTATATACGCTGCAGCTCATCCATACGAATGGGTGTTAAAATGGGAGATGCAGACGCAAATTGGTCACGGCTGCTCCAAAGATTCATGAGATCTTTGGAGCTTCAGCAGGGTGTGTCTCCTCTGAGGTTATGAGACGTCAATCAGCAGCAACCCGCATGATTTATAGGGAAACCCTGCCAAAGATCACTTATATAAAAGGGTCACAAACAGCAATCAGTAGTAGATGATTGTTGAGAATGTGTACTAAAAGCATGGCTGTGGCATTATGGAATTTCTTTTTTCTCATACAAATTAGGATTGCTTGCAATAAAATCCTCATTATTTTCATTATAAATGGTCT